>NW_017732353.1:495966-506670 GCF_001890085.2 Hipposideros armiger | reverse complement strand
TCGGGCTGACTCGAACCACTGTTGCTCAGAGCTCAAACTCTTGAGCGAGCTCTTAACCAACTGAGCCACTCAGCCGGCCCCCTGAATAAAATATTTTAAAACAACTGTTTGAAGGCACTAGAAAGTTATCAAAAGTTGGCAAAAAATGAAATGGATTCAACTCTTGAAATAAGGGAACCACAGCAGGATAGATCCATGTTGATGTGGCTGGGACACTCCTCAGCCTGCAAATCAGGGGGCAGACAGAACTCAAGCAGAAACTCACAGTCTTATTTTCCTGAGGAATTAGAGAATGGAGTTTGAGACTGCTTGAGAGGAAAAATTGAGAGGAAAAAATCCCAGAAAGAAGGAAGTCATAAAAGATCAGGCCCCAAAATCCATATATAAATTCCCTTCAAATCTTTGCTTGACCCCTGAATTGTAAAGAATCAGATAATACTCCAAGGTGGCTGAGGAAAAAAAAAAAAAAAGGCTGGAAAGCTGAAAGAGTTGAACAGATTTTCAGTTTCTTCCCACAATAGAAGAAACAGAGTTTGGAGTTCAAGTCCTGTCAAGTTAGAGGAGCTTGGTAAACATTTGGAAATTTCCACTGAAACATTTAAAGGCTATGCCTTAGAAATAAAAACTGTATCTCAGCGGGCTGGCTGAGTGGCTCAGTTGGTTAAAATCTCGCTCAAGAGTGCGAGCTCTGAGCAATAGTGGTTCGATTCCAGGCCCAAGCTGAACTGCTGCTGAGCTGCCAAGAGGTGGCAGGATGGCTCAGCTAAAAAAACAAACAAACAAACAAAAACTATATCTCAGGACTAAGAAATTAGTTCTAGGACTAAAGGTTAAACAGAAATATACCTGCCCCAACAAAATGTAAAACCTACCTACCACAAGGTCAGGGTGATCTGCAAAATTGAACAACCTGCTGGAACAAAACTTAAAATTCTTTACAAGAAGGCAACTAAAATCCAGACTTTCTATGATGTATAACACATAAATTCCAATAAACAACAACAAAAAAGTATACATATGAAGGAACAAAACAGTATAATTCATGGTCAAAACAAAAACTGGTTAATAGAAATAGATCCATAGATGACCTAGATGTTAAAATCAGCACACAAGGACTTTTAAAAGTATAATCTGTGTTGAGACAACTGGATATCCATGTGAAAGAACAAAGTTGGACTTATACCTCATACCCTAAACAAAAATTTACTCGCAATCAATCAGAAACCTAAATGTAAGAATTCTTACAAGAAAATATAAGAGTGACTTTCTGTGACCTTTGATTAGGCAATGGTTTCTCAGATATGACACCAAAAGTACAAGGAATGAAAGAAAAAAAATAGATAAATTAGAGTTTGTCAAAACTTAAAACTTTCGTACTTCAAAGGACACCATCAAAAATGTGAAAAGATGGCTTCCGCCATCTTTCCAGCTCTCAGTCAGGCCCAGAAACACATCTGGAAGTAACATCATGATGACTGCCCAAGGAGAACACCAGGTTCAGTTCCAACTTGTACTGGTTGGTGATGGTGGGACTGGAAAAACTACATCTGTGAAACATCATCTGACTGGTGAGTTTGAGAAGTATGTAGCTACCTTGGGTGTTGAGGACCAACCGTTTGTGTTTTATACCAACAGAGGAACTATTAAGTTCAATGTATGGGATACAGTCTGTCAGGAGAAATTTGGTGGACTGAGAGATGACTATTATATCCAAACCCAGCGTGCCATTATAATATTGAATGTAACTTCGAGAGTTACTTACAAGAATGTGCCTAACTATCGGGTTGTCGGAAAAGTCATGATGCATTTTTTCTGTTTTTCATTGCAAAAATGTGTCATGACTTTTCCGACAACCCAATAGCATAGAGATCTGGTATGAGTATGTGAAAACATCCCTATAAGGTTGTGTGGCAACAAAGTGGATAGATAGTAAGGAAGGAAAGTTAAGGCAAAATCAATTGTCTTCCACTGAAAGAAGAATCTTCAGTACTATGTTATTTCTGCCAAAAGTAACAACTTTGAAAAGCCCTTCCTCTGGCTTGCTACAAAACTCATCGGTGAACCTAACATGGAGTTTGTTGCCATGCCTGCCCTTGCCCCACCAGAGCTTATCATAGAAGCAGCTTTGACAGCACAGTATGAGCATGACCTAGAGGTTGCTCACACAATTGCTCTTCCAGATGAGGATGATGACCTGTGAGAAAGTGAAGCTGGAGCCCAGCGTCAGAAGTCTCATTTTATAGGCAACTGTCCAGTGATGTCCGTGGTGCAGTGTCTGTCACTTTGTTATGCAGCTAAGCAGAACATGTGCTTAATCTTTAGGATATTGAAAGAGATGAAAGGGCTTTGGAGTGAATGTGGTAGTTAAAAAAAAAATACCTTCATTTTTTTGAACCTGCACATTTGGCTGTTTTGGAATACAACTCTTTTTTCATTGAGTTTCAAATATAAAACTGCTACAGTCACATCACAATACTCAGTGGTGAAATCTTGTTTGTTACCATCACCCATTCCTTTTCGTTTGGAATCAGAATAAAGTTGTATTTCAAATATCTAAACAAGTGAATTCATCCCTTGTTTAATAGCATTTCAAAACCACTAATAAGGAAAATTGTGCTGTTATTATTTAGATTGTCTTTACTATTACAGCTATTAGGTTAAATTTTTCCTGTGTCTTTATTTGTTATACATTTGAATCATTTCACACAGGTGAGATGACAGAGGTCAATTTTATTTAGTAAGTTGTTAAGAGCTGTAAATATTATCAATGCAGTTAAGCTAAAATAACATCTACCTCACCTGCCTTTTGGCTAGGTAGTATCAACCGAGAGGAAGAGCTTCTTCAAGGTTTATGCAGCCAGTCAGAATAAAAATTGTTTGTGTTTTAGATATTTCAAATACATATTTTAAGAATTATAGTTGCTTTTGTTTTATGGCAAAAGTAACCAGGTGCTAATACACGGTTTTTCAAAGTTAAATGGCTGAAACCATATAAATGATAGCAGCAGCTTGAGGGAAGTCTCATTTGTGAAAAATGAATATAAATTATGCATTTATTTGCTTTTTGTTTTAATGTTACATATTTAATGTCAAGTTGATATTCAAGGAAGATGTTCCATATTTACTTGCTGCTTTCAAGTACTCTCAAGCTTTAAAGATACCAAAAAGTAAGGATTTAAGTTAGATGCACCACAGCTTTAATGATTTTTTTCTGAATGATTTTAGTGAACAGTGTAATGACATAGATAAAATAACCAGCAATATTACATAACAAAAATAGATAGTAAAATGCTTCTCAATAATCTGAAACAGACTGCAAATTTTTTTTTGTTTTTTTTGTTTGTTTGTTTGTTTGTTTTTTAGCTGAGCCATCCTGCTACCTGTTGGCAGCTCAGCGGCTGCTCAGCTCGGGCTGGGCATCGAACCGCTGTTGCTCAGAGCTCAAACTCTTGAGCAAGCTCTTAACCAACTGAGCCACTCGGCCGGCCCCCAGACTGCAAAACTTTTATTAGGTTAACCATTTATCTTTTGTATATATGTATATATATATATATTTTACAATTTTCTATAAAATATAAAATTTATATATATATATATATATATATATAATTTTTTTCCCACTCTATGACTTGTCTACATATATATATTGGGTTGTCAGAAAAGTCATGACACATTTTTGCAACAAAAAACAGAAAAAATATGTGATGACTTTTCTGACAACCATATATATATATATATATCCAAAATATACAAAGAGCTCTTCAAACTCAACAATAAAAAATGACCCAATTATAAAACAGGTCAAAGATCTGAACAGACACCTACTTCATGAAAGAAGATATACAGATACCAGATACACAGCAACTTATTAATAAAGTCTTTGCTATGAAATCTAATTTTTTTCTTTTCTCACCACTTAACAAGACACATCCTAAGAGGAAGAGGGTGGGTTTAGTATTACTTTTCATTAAAAGAGTATAAATATGTTAAAGAAGCTACAGGAAAAAGTGAATATAATGACTGAAGAAATGGAGGATTTCACGACAAAGAAGGAAACTCTTTAAAAAGAGCCAAATGATATCCTAGAACTGAAAAACACAATATCTGAAATTTTAAAAATTATTGAATGGAATTAACAGCAGATTGGACAGAATAAAAGATAAAGATCTATAAATTTGAATACAAGGTAATAGTCAACTATACTGAAGTCTATATTGAAAAATAAAATAAAGACAGGCTCAGTATCTGTGGAACAGCATCGAACAGTCTAAAATACATAGAATAGAAATTCCAGGAGAGGGAAAAGAAAATGGGACAAAAAATCATTTAAAGAAATATAAACTGAAAATTTCCAAAATTTCATCAAAAATAGCAAATCCACAAAATCGGGGAGCTCAGAGAACCTCAAACAATATAAGTATACATAAAACCACAACTAAGCACATCATAGAAAAATTGTTGAAAACGAAACAGAAAATCTTAAGACAGAGGTGGGAAAAGACACATTACCTACTGAGGAACAACAATAAGAATTACAGCTGACTTTTCATCACAAACAATGAATACCAGAAGAAAATGCAATAAGATGATTAAAGTGCTGAAAAAAAAAGTCAACCTAGAATTCTATACCCAGCAAAAATATCTTTTAAAAAATGAAGGCAGTTCTGGTAAATGCCTATTGTCTTTGTGACTGAAACACGTTGCTCAATAAATTACAGCTGATCCTTGAACAACAAAGGTGTTAGGGGAGTCAACCTCCAGCACAGTTGAAAATGCACATATAACTACAGTTCGCCCTCTGCAAATGATATTCCTAACTATGGAGTCAATCCTTGAACAACACAGGTTTGAACTGCTTGAGTTAGCTGAAAAAAATCTGTGTGTAAGTGGACCTACACAGTTCAAACCTGTGTTGTTCAAGGGTCAGCTGTACTTAGAAGCCTTTATTCAGAAAAAAAACAAGACTGTCCCCTGGGAACCAGGGTGCTTTAGTCCATCAAAAGTAACTGCTGTCTGAGACACCACATGCTGCCAAGGTTATCAGCAACAGAAGAACAGGCACCTTGGGTGGAGGTAAACAAGGTCATGTCCAGCTGTAAGGTCCACGGCACGCTGGGGCCCAAGAGCCAGAAATTCCCAATGGTGATGCCCAGCTAGGAGCCTCTCTACAAGCTCTTTCTTTTCAGTATTCAAACCATACTCTAGTATCTTCAATTACAAACAAAGGACAATGACAACAACAATAAAAAAAAATCTCTTCCCTTGATACAACCCTTAGCTACAAACTTCTCCAATGAGTCACCATAGTTGCAGTGTCTACTTCATCATCCCTCACTTACTCAGTGTACTGTATCCATTACATCAATACTGCTCTCACTGCGGTTTCCGTTTTATAACATATTTCAAGGAAGTGTGAGGGACCCTTTTTCAGTTTACTTGACTTGCTTGACTTTTCAGCTGGATGTGAAACTATCACTTCCTAAAAAGCTCCCCCAACACCACAACTGTCCTGGGTTCCCTCTTGACTTTCTGGCTACTTCTTAGGCACATCAATTCCTCCGCAGGGCTTTGTTTTAGACATTTCCTTCTAACTCTAGACTAGACACTTTCCCTGGGTAAGGCTTTGCATTCTTCACCTAACAGAGGCAACCAATCAGCAAATTTTATCACTCCTACTCTCTTATTTATGTTGGACCTATCTTCTTTTCTCCATCCCCTCTGCCATTTCCTTACTTCAGTCCACCAACATCTCCTGTCCAAATTAGAACTATATAGTCTTTTGCTCACTTTCTATATCTCTTCCACCTTCCCAATCTATCCTCCATATTCCAGTCAGAATGATCTTTGATCTTGTTAAATCCAAATTTGATGATTCTCCTTCCTTGCTTAAAGCTTTCAATAGTTCCTTACTGTTGTTAAAATAAAGCCCAATTTCCTTCAATTGGTTTATAAGTCCTTGCAAGAACTGGAAGTTAATTACCTCCATTAAAAGCTCTCCTCCCCACCCATACTTTCTTGAATTCTCCACTCCAGTTATAATAAACTTCTTTTGGTTCCCAGAACAGCACATCTTCTTTTGACTCAGCCCTCAGATCTCAGCCTAAATGTTATTTCCTCCAGGAAGTGTCCACTGTTTAGTTAAGTACCCTCTCCTTTCTTCCTCCCAAAGTGTCATACATGTTCCATGTCATCACACTTACCACTCTGCTTTGAAAGTACCTGTTTAATCCTATGCTTTTCTTACTAGCTTATAAGTTCCCTGATTATGGAGACCAATTCTTCTTGCACACCATTATAACTCTACTAGCCAAAACAGTTCCTGACACATAGTAGGTACTCAATGAATATGTTTTGAATGACTGGGTTAGAATGTTGACATTGTGAATGGGAAAGAAAGGATGCTTTCAAAAAAGTTGAGAAGGAGTATACTTTGGGAAATAATGGTCTAGGTGGCTTTTTGAGAAGAAAAGACAGAATTAGACAGCTCTCAAAGCTACAGATGCTCCCCATGAATACCTGCAGAATGGATGGATGGGTATACATAGGAGGAAAGGGGCCTGATGAAGTTGAGGCATGGGGTGATATGGAGCCACTCACACCAGCAATAAAGTAAAGAACGAGGCAATTCAGGGAGAAGAGGTTGAGCTTCATGAAGTTGAGAGCAGTCTGAGGGTCCAAGAGACATCCAAGAAGAATGTCCAAAAGGCCTCTGGAAAGGCAAGGCCAAATCTCAGAAGGGAGACTGGGGCTATGGCCAAAGATAAAAAAGGCATGGCAGAGAGGGGGCTTGAAGTGTTAGCCTAAAGAAGTTTCCATTATGCACTCCTTCCCTTTAAAATAATTTTATGCAGAAAGAACGGTCTGAGAATGATTCACTGAGCCTAAAAAGGTAAATGGAATACTGGTGGCTCATAGGGATGGAAACCATAAATAAATTACCAGAAAACGCTTTTCTCCCTATCATACCACAGAGAAACCAAATGATGGTTATTTTTTCCAAGGTTTGAAATAGAACTTGCCAGGTTCAAGGGATTCTATCCAAAACTCCCTGCAAGATGAGGGGGAGCCTGAGTGGGCCAGCATCCAGAACAGGGAGAGGGAGCTATGGCCAATTTGAGCAGTAATGACCAGGAGAAACTCTGGAATGGATAGTTGACAGAAGGACTAGGGAGTCTCTCTGGACAATCAGGGGTAGGATCCAGGAGTGAGGAGCTAGGAGAGGAGCCATGATCCTAGGTCATAGCAAGAGGGCGGGAAGCAGAGCCTGGAGACCTTCCATGAGCCACAGAGATGGATGGAGACACCATGGCCCATAGCACTATGCCCCCAGGGCTCCTGGCAGCCTGCAAGAGGCCTCCCCTATGAGCTGTGGAGGTGGCAGGCTTAGCCACCTGTTTAGTGTCACCTCTGGATGTTCCCCTACACCAGTCACACCATTTCTCGAGCTGTTCACATTCCCTCTTGTATCTGGGCCTTGCTTCAGCTTCACAGGTAATTCCCTATGCCAAATGACTGAGAACGCAACAATTTGAGCCTGTTTACAGATGACTGCACCATCTGCTGGCAGGAGCTCACAGGGGACAGCTGTATAGTGAGGCGTGGTCCTGAGAGAATGAGGAAGTGAAATTCCCCTGCAGGCAGAACTTTGAACAGAGCACTTAGCCTGGAAGAAGAGATGTCCTCAGGTATTGCATTTACACTGTCACCATGTGTTATTAACTATGTGTAGGGAACTGGCGCACGGGCAGATGAGGTGGCAGACAGTCAAGGTCTCCCGATTCCCTGGGAATGCTGCTTATCAGCCTGTTGTGTATGCTGGCTGGCAGTCAAGGTCTCCCTGCTTCTTGGGACACTGTGTGTATGACAGCGGGCCTTGAGAGCCTGCCAGATGATTTCTCCCACGGAACGCTCTCTGTTTTGCTGTACCTCTGTAACCTTGCTTCTTCTCCGCCTGCGTGCAGATCACTATCCCTTCAGCCAGCAGTCTCCAGAGGCTCTGCCTGGTCAGTAAGTCTCAATAAACCTGTCTCACACTCAGCCACCTGGTGTGCTCTTTGGGCTTGTGGCGTCTCAGGAACAAATCCTGGAACAACTCGAACTCAATCCAAACACTATATTTTCTTATTTTCTGTATTCTTGATGCTCTGGCATCTGAGGTCTTGCTGGCTGGGGAGAAACTGCCCCTTCCCAGGACTAGCCAATTCTTAGAAATAGCAGAAGGGCCGGCCCAATGGCTCGTTGGTTAAGAGTTGGCTTGGGAGTGCGAGCTCTGAGCAGCAGGGTCGCCGGTTCAGATCCCACATGGGCCAACGACACTGCACCCTCTACAGCTAAGATGATGAACAACAGCTCGACCTGGAGCTGGGCTGCTGTGAGTCGCCGGTGATGGCGTAGGCTGCAGTGGGGCTGCAGTGGGCTACGGTGAGCTACCATGAGTGGCTGGCAGCCAGCGTGAGCAGCCAGCAGCTGGCAAGAGCTGCTGTGAGCTGCCACAAGTGGCTGTCCAATGGCCAGCAACAGATCAGGCTCAACCGGGAAGAGTGTAATGATCACAATACCAACATGGGCCAGTGGAGCGACGTCCTCCACAACTAGACTGAAGAACAAAAGGACAGCAACTTGTCTGTTCCCCTTCCTCGATTCCACCAACACTGTTCCCTCCCCCAACTCCCCAATAAAATCTTAAAAAAAAAAAAAAAAGAAAAGAAATAGAAGACTTGCCCCAGAGCGTACCTTTCATGTGCAAACTGACCAATCCAGGGCCCATACTTCAAACTACCTCCTATGGAGCTCTCACAGGTTAAGCCAATATTCCCCAGCCCTAATAATCCCAGAGCCAGGTACCAGACAACTAGGGGCAGCCCCCACACCCTAGAGCCTGCTGAAATTATTCAAACTACCCAATCCTAAATTTGAGTACTCTGCCTTACTTTGACTTCCCTGCAGAAACCACAATCAGGGTTGTTGCCCATGTATCCCCCTCACTCTCCCTGACTGTTGACCAACCCTGGTGCTCATCCACGTGACCCTGGGTGGTGTGCCGTGCCTCCTACTTCTAGGGAGCTGTGAGTAAAAACATCTTCCTTCATGATAGTCATTTCTGTGTCTGCATGCCTTATCATATCTGATTAAAACAAATCCCAAGTACATTTTAAAATACCAGGAAAGGATTTGGCAAGATGATGAGGTACTTGGAAGGATGAGTGAGGGACTGGAGTTGAAGCATGATTACATTTTGGAATGATGTTCATGGACCCACAGAATGCAGATATTTGTGGCCTGTGACAAGCACCATTGGAATCATCTAGGAGCTTGTGAGAAATACAGAATCCCAGGTCTCACCCCAGACCTAATAGATCACAATCCATAGTTCTGTATTTTAATGAAATCCTCTGCTCATTCATATGCATGTTCAAGTTTGAGGATCATTGGTTTAATTGACTCCCAACATTTCTACTTCTCAACCCCAAACTTTTGATTCTGCATTTTAATAATTTTAGTACCTGGGGGATGGATGCTTCTGCCAGGGACAGAGATGGTTCCAATGAAGTGGAAGATACTGTCACCTGGCCATTTCATGCCACTAGGAAATAAAGGGACTTATGGCCTTAGATGGGTGACTGACCTTGATTATCATGGGGAACCAGGTTGCTGCCACACAATGTGGCAGGAAGGAGGGTGGACGGAAGTTAATGATTCTGGAGGGAGGGATCTCCTACTTCTGTCTCATTCAGAAGTAAAAGTCAATGGATCACTACTACAAAGCTACACAGGCAGGATTACTAAGGTCTCGGATTGCTCAGGAATGAAGATTTAGGCCACACGCTTGGATAAGGAACCCCATTATTTTGAGCTATTTTACAACTTTGTAAATTATAGGAAACTGATTGCAGTACAAATGATTTTGTTCATAGAGTTGCAAATTAATTTTGTCCAACGGAGGTACAACTAATCTCCCACCCACCCAAGAAATCAGTTGAATATCTATTAACAAATTCATTTCATCACTCCTGAAGCTTATGTGTCTGCTTTTAACTATTATTTAGCACCTTACCAGTTCCCTCATTAATCAATGAGTTAAGTAAAATTTTTGATATGCATTAATTTTATATTTGTGTACAGTCATGATTTTACCCTTTTAAAAATTTATCTTTTAACAAAAGACATAAACACTAATTATGAACTCATGAGCACTTGCATAACTAAGTACTATAGCTTCTACCAATATTTTCCTCATTTCTTTGTTATGTATAGATATAAATATTTTAACTAGTTTTATTTTTATTTATTCTCCACCTAATACAGTATATGGGGAGTGTCAGTGATGGTTTATTTGATAATTTAACTTTTAGAGTGCTGAATATTAAGGTTAGATCGTGCCAGAGCCAAAGGAAAATAAATAGTGGACCGAGAACTGGACACAGCTGAAGAAATTTAGATTTGGCAAGTATATGGGTTATATAGAATTCTTGTTAGAAGATTCTTTTGAAAGCCAAAATCTGCCCCAATTAAAAAATAATAAATAAATAAATAAAAATAAAAGCCAAAATCTAGGTTAAGGAGTGAATGTCAATGTTGGGGAGCCAAAGAAGTAACTGTAACTGGGAGAGAGATATCTATACACACACACACACACACACACACACACACACACACACACATATAATATAATATAATATAATGTAATATAATATAATATAATAT
>NW_017732353.1:487794-495409 GCF_001890085.2 Hipposideros armiger | reverse complement strand
ATTGAGTGTTACAATTTTAATACCATTTTCCTTACTTAAAATGTGTATACATTTTTTTGGCACCCTCTGTGTATATATATATATATATATATATATATATATATATATATATATGTATATGTATATATATATTTCATTGCTAGCATCCAAAGCCTTCTAATTTGAAGGCTGTCTCCCAACATGAGGGACTTTGAGGGAGGCAAGGCCTGTTATCTAGGCTTGGAAAAATCAAATGCCCCTATCCAGGATTTTGAATCTTCGGAGCATGTTCCAAAGGCACAGGAAGCTGGCAGCCAGTGTCCATGGTGGTGACATTGGCAGCAGCTTCCTAGCCAGACACTTTCTGTGGTATAAGCTTGGCTGTTACACAGCGTTCTTCAATCCTCCCCAATTTCTGAGTATCTTTCCCCAGCCCTCTAGTTAGTTCTACAAATTCCCATAAGTTCCTTTCTGTTTAAGTTTTTCTCCAAAGACCTTTATTAGTGCAGTAAGTTTGGAAAGACATAAGAAGCTATGAATGTTGGGAGAAGTGTTTCTCAAATTGAGGATCTTATAAAAAGTCCGATTTTTATTCAGGAGGTCTGGGTAGGGCTTGAGATTCATTTCTAATAAGCTCCCAGGAGATGTTGGTAATTCTAGTCCATAGACCACACTTTGGGTATTGAGACTGAGAGCACTCAATGCTTGTAGAAAAGAAGCTGGAAAGTAGGAAGGAGCCAAGATAAAGGGTGTTCAACACTGTATAACGAAGTTTAGGCTCTATCAAGCAGCCATTAAAGGATCCCAAGGGAGTGAAATAAATAGATTTCCATTTTTTAAAAGGCTTCTATAAGTTATGCAGACAAGAGAATGTGAGGTGAAAGACAGGAGGCAGGAGAAGCAGTTAGGAAGTGTGGTGGACAGAGTAACAGTGTCCCCTCCCCCCACCAAAGTCCTCACTAGTCTCCAGAACCTGCGACTATGTTACCTTATACAGCAAATGGGACTTTACAGAGTTATTAAATTAAGAACGTTCAGTTGGGAAGATCATTCTGGATTACCCAAGTGGGCCCAATGTAATCACACGAATACTTAGAAGTGGAGGCCCTTTCCCAGCTGTGGTCAGAGGAAGATGTGACTACCGAAGAACGGTCAGAGATGCAACGTTGTTGACTCTGAAAGATGGCGAGAGAGGCTGGAGCCAAGGAATGCAGGTGGCCTCCAGGAACTGCAAAAGGCAAGGAAATGAATTCTCCCCTAGAGCCTTGTGCTGTTTTAAGCCACTGAGTTCATGGTAATTTGTTACAGTGGCAATAAAAAAAAAAAACCGAATACAGGAGGCTATTGCAATATTCCAGGGAAGAAATGATGAAAACCTCACTTAAGGGAGTGGCAGCAGAAAAGGAGAGACCTGGTTTGAAAGATTAGGGGGATAGAGATGAAGGGACATAGTCACCAACCACGTGTGTGTGTACAGGGTTGGGTGGTGAGGAAGAGGCCGGATAGAAGGAAAGTCCCAGGTTTTTCTCTTGGACAAATGGGTATGTGATCAAACGAAGGGAAAGAAATGAGTGTGTGTGAGTCTCCCCTAATACTATTCAGCTCCTTTCTTCTAATTCCATTTTTACCAAGAAACCTTCTAATCTTGACTCTCACGCTTTTCCTACTGAGAAAAGCATGTGTTCACCAGCCAACACAAACAGCTGGTCTGCCTGTCAGTTATATTTTCAATCTAAATTAATGAATTGCCATTCTTGTCATAAGCCAGACTCCTAGCAGTTTAGTCAGAGGAAAACATTTCGGCAGGGTTTGATCTCTCCCAGATGAGCTGACAGAATTGTGTTTCTGCCCCTGCAAAGCACAGGCTCAGACCTTGAGCCGCAGTGACCCCAGTTTTGCCTCCTTACCTGGCCCAGCTTCCCTGTGCCTGAGGCTGGAAGGTGTCAGGGGAAGGGAGACCTGGAAGAGGCTCCCACGGCTTAGCCCCTGCGCCAAGTCAACTTGGCATCATGAGGGTTTGCAGCTATTTATAGTTCACACTCTGAGGCTCCCGGTCTCAGGTCTCCGGGGAGAACCCACCCCTGTCTGGATCCCCTGCATAAGGAGCAAATGCCAGCCAGAGCAAGGAGTTCTGGGAAACTGAGAGTGGGGGGCGGGGGGAGGGTGAGTTCTGGTTACAGTTGATCTGGGGTGGCTGCTTTCATCATAAAGACATCCTGGAAAATCTGAGAAAGAATATAATGACTTTCCAAACCTACTTTGAATTCTTTCTTTCTGTGTACCAAACCTACCAAGTGACACCTTCTGAGTTAAAAAGGAAGAGCAAAGACCCTTTCTTTGTTCCTCACAACACTGGGAGCCAGGATTGTTGATATCCACCCCACCGCTCAGGTGAAGGAACTGAGGCTCTTGGGAGTTAAGCTTCCTGCCAAGCATCGCATCAGTCAAATGTCAGAGCCAGGACTTGACTTCATGCTCTCGATGACAAAATCCACACTCTTTGTACTTTGACCTGGGTCCCTCTCCTTCCCTCACAATCCACTCCTGCAGGTCTTTGTTAATCAGGGGTAGCCTGATGGGTCCTGCCTAGAGGCGCCCAGCACATCTAGGGCTGGGACTGCAGCTCCCAAATCACCCAACAATAATACATCCTCCAAACTGGTCAGTACTATGGAGCCCCTTCCCTCGTGCTCAGCCCTCTCCCAAGTGCTGCCGGCAAACAGTTATAGAATGATGAACAGCTCCTGCCTTCTAAAAGCTTATAGAGCAACAGGGCCTAAATCCTGGGGCATATGAATCACAGAATTGGAATGGGGAACAATCAGAGCCAGGAGTTTAACCAGGTCTGCTGGACTCTAGGACCCGTGTTCCTGCCCCCGACGCCAGACTGTCGCCCAATAACGGTGCTTTACAGCCAACATAGTGTTTTCCAGACAAGAAAACCGAGGCTCAGAGAGGTGAAGTCACTCATGCAAGGCCATACAGGGGCCTGTGACAGACTGGGCGGCCTCCGATTCCAGGTGCCATTTCGTCTTGTCAAACCTTCCTGCTTTCCTAAAGGGGAGGTCTAGACAGGGGAGAGCATTCCTGGGACATACCTGGCATGTTTCATGAGAAAAAGAGTAACAAAGGGACTCCTCTGGCCTGCTGCCAGTGCCCACCTCAAAGAGAGCACCCACCTTCTCCCACCAATTCACAACCAGTTCCCCCAACTCAAAAAGTGCTACTTACATATTCTTTAATGTCCTTCGATTTCACAGCCTTGTATGAATAATATGCAGGGTAAAGAGTGCCAAATATAAGCCTGGAGGGATGAGAGAGAGAGAGAGAAAAAAAAAAGAGAAATGTGATTTTCATTCATCCTATTTGATGGAAAATGTCTGTCTTCAATGCCAGGAACAGTTCTCCAAGCTATAGAACATGATGCTGTGGGGCTCGATTTATTTTTCTGAATGCCCTGAAGGTTTTCTGCTCCTGGCTGAGATATGCTTAGGAACTTCCTGTTACAGCTCCACATCCACCTTCCTTCGATCTGTAGTTTGGCAACATAGAAGGGTGATTTTGGGTCATGGAAGCCAAAAATGGGGTAGGGGTGGAAAGCCAAGCTGCAGCCAAGACCCATGAAATTAAAAGTCAACCTTTTCCTCTCCTGCTGCTAATCCCCATTCGATGCTTTATAAACCCGGCCCAAATGCTGGGCTTCTTTAACCATTAAAACCCTTTCACTAAAAGTTCCTCAAATTTCACTCCCGTCATACTTGATGTCATCATCCTGCAGCCAGAGTCAGCTTTTTTTAATGTAAATCAATTCAAGCCAACCTCTCCTCCAGCCACACACATCCCCACCCTGCATTAACCTGCTTCTCACTGCTCTTAAAATGAAGAAGTAAAAATAACAGCAGCATGACTGGGCATCAGCTCTCACTGACCCGCATCCGGGGCTGCAGCAGGTCGTTAAGGGATCTCTCAGCCCTGCCTCTGAGGACCTGAATGGCATCGCTACACCAGACCTTATTCTCTCCAATTTACGCCATACCCCACCAAGCTTTCGCCCATACTATTGTCTCTTTAAGGAATCTTCCCCCTCCCTTCTTTATCTTGTTAATGCCTGTTCATCCATCAGATCCCAGCTCCATCCTGACTTGTGCACAGAAGGCTTCCCTGACCTCCCGACTAGGTCCACCCCCCACTGCACTCTCACAGCCAATGTGCAAGTTATCAGGGTGCTCTTTTACTACTGTTTGGGCGGCACTTTTATTGACAAGATCTCCTCCATTGGACTGTTAAGTGCTTTCAGGGCACAGAGTAGATCTGCTTTGTTCAACAATGTATTCCCAGCACCTACCACATAGTAGGCTCTCAACGGATTTTTTTTTTTTAAAGATTTTATTGGGGAATTGGGGGAGGGAACAGCGCTGGGGAATCAGGAAAGGGGAACAGACAAGTTGCTGTCCTTTTGTTCTTCAGTCTAGCTGTGGAGGACGTTGCTTCACTGGCCCATGTTGGTATTGTGATCTTTGCGCTCTTGCAGGGTGAGAAGGTAGCTCGTAGGCCATTGGACGGCCACTCACGGCGGCTCACGGGAGGGAGCTCACACTGGCTGCCAGCCACTCACGGTAGCTTACGGCAGCCCACTGCAACCCCGCTCACGGCAGTCCAGCTCCAGGTCAAGCTGTAGAGGGTGCAGCGTCACCGTCCCATGTGGGATCCGAACCAGCAGCCCTGGTGCTCAGAGCTTGTGCTCCCAAGCCAACTCTTAACCAACGCACCGCTCGGCCAGCCCCGGATATTTTTAATTGTAAGAACTGACAGAATGTTGGAGCCAGAAGGCTCTAATCCTTTCGCCTGACAGGTGAGGTCACCCCCAGGTGGCAATTCCAGTGCAAGCTGATTGGGTATAGGAGCTGTGCAGGCCCCCAGCCCCAAAGGAGCCAAGATCTGCTGTGACAACCCCCATACAGAGCTTCCAGGATCCCTGCGAGGAGACTCCTCCAACGGGGAAGCCCAGTGTATTTAAAGGTTGTGCAGCGAATTCACAGTCCAGATGCAATTTACCCAGCAGTGGTCAGCTGCCCCACTGTGCTATGGCCAGGTAACACCCTGACATTCTATACTCATCCAATTTCCAGGGAAAAACAAAGTTAACTGAACTGAGTCAGTTTCTGATGCTGAAAGGCGTTGTAACCTCAACTCACAAGGCCTTGCACTGAGTGCTTCACAGGCATCACCTCGGCCCTCGGACAGCCCTGGTTAAGGGAGCTTGTTTCACAGGCAGGACACCTATGCACAGAGCAGCTAGTTGCTTGCATGTCAGAGGTTCCATGACCATTAAGGAGTAAGGCGCCTGAAGACCGGTTGATGTCCGCTGGGGACCCAGCCAGGGCACCTTCTCCGAGACTGGCTTACTAACACTGTCCACTGGCTTGGAGAGCAAAGCCATCCTCTGGGAAGGCCAGGATTATGTGTGGGGAGCAAGAAAACCAGCGAAGGGGACAGAAGAATGTTTGAAAAGAAAAGGGGAAAGGAGGACTCGGCTGGGAGGGAAGAAATTGAAGGAAGAGAGGGAAAGCAAGAGTGCCAAAGGCACCAAGCAGGCCAAGGAAGACACGGCTGGGGAAGCCCACAGGGCCAGGTCAGGAGCCGGCTTGGTGAGGGAGGTCTCCCCAGTTGCTTCACCCTGCCCCCGCCCAAGCATCCTTAGATACCAGAGACAGTTTGCTTCCTCTGTGAGGCCTTTCCCGACCTCTTCACACCCTGAAGATGAGGTTCCTCTCCGCGTCCTGCAGGCCACAACATCCCCCTTTCTTAGCCCTATCCACACCACTTGCAATGGTTTATTCAGTGTCTATCTCTGCCACATTATATGTTCCACAAAGCCAAGGATGGTGTCTGTCTCATTCATAACTGCACCCCCTGGGCCTGGCAAGTGCTCGATAAGTACGCAGTGTTCACGGTGTAAAGTTGCAGAGAGCTGTGAAGGAAAGGCCGGAGCCATCCAGGGACATTTGTGACCTTGGGACTGAGGTCTCAGCAGCAAGGGGGATGCCACAGGGCAATGGCTGATTCAGCAAAGTCTCAGGCACACGGCCACTGGCTCCTCTAGCCCAGAAGCCCGAGTTAGCCACATCTTCTAGGAGGGTTTCCAGCCCCTGGCCTGAGGCAGCATGTGACCGGCAGAAGAGAGACAGGTAGAAAGTCCATAGTGACCCAGAGTGATTTGCTCTCTGTGAATTCCCACAAGCAGCAACACCTCTGAGTGATCACAGAACTGGGAAGCCTCAGTGGTGCCTGGATGGGGAGGTCTGTGCTCCATATGCTGGACTGATGTGAAGGGGCTGCCCATGTCCCCCTACCTGACCTCCATTTGACAGCTCAGGGACAGCAAGACAAATGTGTTTTTCAGTCCCTAAGAGCTCAACAGCCCTGGCAAGTAAAGGACCACACCTAGCATTTCACTGCCCAGGGAAGGGAGAAAGGGGTTAAAATGGCAACTTCTTTTAAATCTACTTTGCAGAAAAGAAATAACAAATGAAGCAATTCTAAGCCAGAAGTGTTTGGGACTTATGTCCATGCAGACCAAGGCCCTTTTCTACAGGCCCTACCACCTTCCTCCCCAGCCTCACGCCAGCCCCTCCCTCAGCCCCCAGATCTCACAGCCAGCAGCTGTCCCCCAGTAATCACTCACAATGGGACTTCCTGCCTGCTCTTTCTCCTGCCTGAATCTTAGTGCATGATCTCCCCACAACCCACAACGTTTTTTTCTTGATAAAGCCCCACTAATCCTTTAAGATTGATGTAAAAAAAAGCCACTTCCATGAGTCTTTGATCACTTAGCCCTCAGAATTTTCATGACATTCTTTAGGTCTATTACAGCCTTTATGTAGTAATATTAATAAATCATTAACATTATGATATTAATACCATCGAGTGTTCACTAATGCCAGGCACTGCTCTACAAATTGTATACATCCTCTCGCTTAATCCTCTCAACGCCCACATGGGATAAGAATTCTTACTGCTCCATGTTACAGACTAGGACACTGAGGCTTGGCCAAGGAGACACAACAGCCAGGAGCAGAGCTGGGATGTGGATCTGGGCAGCCTGACCAAAGGGCCTGTCTTTCTTCTCTTGGGCTGCCTGTGCTGGCTCAGTCAGTCTCCCCATCCAGACCACGCAGTCCTGGGTGATTAGTGGGGTCCCTAGTGCCTGGCACAGCCCCTGCCCATGTGGGTGCTTGAAAAATGTCTGTTGAGTGAATAAAGAACAAAGAATTGCAATCTCTCTCCAAGGAGCTTAACCCACTTGACAGAATCACAAAACGCTCTCTGCAGCTCAGGAGGAAAGCGGTAAAACCACTTAGGAGAACCTACAGCTACTTAAGTGCTCACTATCGGCGCCAGCAGAGGGAAGGCAGAAGGCTTGAGTGCCGTCCTCTAGAGAGGAGCTGGGACTGTGTGCTAACACTTTCCTCCCAGTTATCTGTGAATGGAGCCTCTCACAGCTGGGAGCTCTGCACCCACCCTCCCTTCTCCACTGTCATTTCCTATTGCCCTGAAAACCTCCACCCCTAACTTACTGGCTCCATTTATCCTCCACCCCTAACTTACTGGCCACGTTTCTCCTATCTTTGCCGTT
>NW_017732353.1:483554-485509 GCF_001890085.2 Hipposideros armiger | reverse complement strand
CCACTCAGCTGGCCCACAATTTAGCCATCTTATTGATGCATATTTACCATATTGCTGCAGGGAACATCTTAACTCACAGAAGTTATCCAGAAGCTTAAGCTGGGCAGAGATGCCCAGGCTGAGCGCACAGCTCCAGGTTCCCAAGGCACAGCAAACTCCCTGGGGTTTGGTTGCCATGGATCCCAAGCTTCAGGCCTCTGCTTCTACTTACCCACCATGACCTTCTAAAAGGCTAGAGTGAGAAAATATGAGAACAGCAGAACTGGCTCACTGTGCATTTTGGCTCATTAGCAATTATATTATGATTTATAAGCTACTATTTATTTGAGTGTTCATATGTGCCAGGAACTGTACAAACTTCTTTACAAGCATGATCAGCTTTTATATAACTCTATGAGACAGGTATTATTGCTTTCCTTGTAATGCAGATGAGGAAACTGGGGTTTAGTGCAATTAATAACTGAGTTTAGCAATTAGTCAGGGGAGAAAGCCAGAGTGAACCCAGGTCCATCTGACTCCACTGCCCATGATACATTGCTTCCTTGACTGGACTGCAGTGCATGGCTCAGAGCCTGCAGTAATCCATGGGTGGGTGGGTGGATGGGTGGATGGATGGATGGATGGATGGATGGATGCATGCATGGATGCATGCATGGATAAATGGATGGGGACCAGGAGAGAGAAAGGAAGAATGCTGCTTGCTTCCTTGCCTAAGAGAACTCCACTCTGGCCCCGCGTTACGTATTTACTGATACTGGGTAACAGCATAATTATAGGCTTCCAAGCACATAAACTGTTTACACAAACGAGGCTCTCTCTCAACCCAAGCTGATGTTGGCAGAACAGAAACAAGCCACCATCCTTCTTTCTCGCCTTGGTGTGTAAAATTCTCCTGATGTCTCTGTAGTCTTTCTTTTCCTAGGTGTTCCAGGCCCCTACCCCTCTCTGCAGATTTGGGACAACTAATAACAAAATTCTTCCTGGGTAACCCCCCCACAAATATTTCATTAGCTTATTTGCTCACTTGACCCACACCATAGCTCTCTGCGATAACTGGGGTTACTTTCCCAGTTAAAGGAGAAACAGGCTCAGAGTGTTCAGAGTTCCACCAAAGGCCTCTCCACTATCCAACAAGGTTCACCCAGGCCTCCTGCCTCCAAGTCCACAGGCATTCGCCAGCCCACACTGCCTTTCTTAGCACAGAGAAGGAGTTCCATTGCTTATTTAGAGCTGTGTGTAATCTGTGCAGCAAAAATCCCATTTTAAATTGGATTACAGAAATACCCCCAAACCCAACTTTTCTGCTTTTGCACAAAATGGAACATTCTGCAAATTTTTCATTCATGCTGTTAAGTTTTAAACTCTGCAGTCCAGCCCACTCAAATCCTGCTCAAGTATCACTCTGAATATACATATTTTTAAATCTACATTGTAGAGATTTCTATTCTTAAGAAATCCGGAGGCTGAGTTATGGCATCAGCCTGAGTTTGGATCCAACCCCATCACTGGACTAGCTGTGGGACTGCAGGTGTGTTTCTTAACTACTCGGAGCCAGTTTCCTTGAGTGTACAGACCAAAACCATCCGCTTTCAAACAGCTGCTCTACAGGTAAAACAAGGAAAATATAGGTAAAACTTTTAAATCCCAGAGATACCACAGATGAATGACAAAGATTAATTCCCTTCCTTTCTACAGAAATAGTAACCTCAAAGGCCAATTCTTTTCACCACAAAATATTTTTCATTCAATCATTAAGTATTTGTTGAGCACCTACTATGTGTCCTGGGTGCTCTAGTAAGGAATACAGACAACAAACAGATAATTACACAAATAACTCATTATTCACAATCACTGTCTTGAGTCCCACTGAGTGTGTGTGTGTGTGTGTGTGTGTGTGTGTGTGTGTGTGTAATTAGTTTCAGGTGTACAAAACAACATAATGATTACACATTTAC
>NW_017732353.1:474794-481589 GCF_001890085.2 Hipposideros armiger | reverse complement strand
GCTGGTCTCATATGTTGAATTATTGATTTCCTAATGGTTAAAATCAGCCAAGTTAACAGAGTAGAATGCAGCTGAGATTTAAAAATGGTTTTGTCTCGAAGAGCTATTTGCACATCCATATATATAGCTGCAGTATTCACAATAGCCAAGAGATGGAAACAACGCAAGTGTCCATTGACAGATGAATGTATACACAAA
The DNA here is from genome assembly GCF_001890085.2 of Hipposideros armiger. Classification (NCBI taxonomy): domain Eukaryota; kingdom Metazoa; phylum Chordata; class Mammalia; order Chiroptera; family Hipposideridae; genus Hipposideros; species Hipposideros armiger. Next base: position 481,391 of record NW_017732353.1, on the reverse strand, counting down.
ATGTTACACACATATATACACACACACACACACGCGTTAATTCAGCCTTAAAAAGGAAGGGAATCCTAACACATGCTACAACATGGATGAACCTTTAGGACATTATGTTAAGTGAAATGGGCCAGTCACAAAAAAGACAAATATTATATAATTCCACTTATAATGAGAGGACTACCCTAAATAAGTCTTTTACCCTAGAGAAGTCAAATTCATAGAAATAGGAAGTGGAATGGTAGTTGCCAGGGACTGGGGGAAGGAGGAAATAGGGTGGTGTTGTTTAATGGGTATAGAGTTTCAATTTTTAATTTTGCAAGATGAAAAGTTCTGGAGATTGGTGTGAATATACTTAATACTACTGCACTGTACACTTAAAAGTGGTTAAGATAGTATATTTTGTTATGTGTTTTTTTTACAGTTAAATGATATTTATGAGTCAAAAACAATTTTACATGAAAATTTGTTCAAAATCATTCCTACTTTAAAATTTTACAATTTTCTTAGAATTTACTTAGTATAGACCACGATCTCATCTCATCCATAAAAAGGTTCATTCTAACAAATTTAGAAGAAAACATAACATATTTCAAGTTACATCTGTTCTGTTTCATGGTACAATGCTATTGATTTAATTTACTGAAATTTTCAAACAAAATTAAATTTACCAATTTTAGAGGGCACTGTAAACTCATCTCAATTCATTATAGAGGACATAATGATATAAAATGAGTGAAAATTAACAAGCAATGCATGTATTTTTAAATGGTCTGGTTGTAGAGGAAAAAATGCTGTATGTTACGTTCTACGCAGAAGTTACACTACTAAATGTGTTCCAGCTATTGATATTTTATGAATTTACTTTTTTATACCTTGACTTGTTCCAGAAGGAATCTAAGATGGCTTGGTTACAAGTAATCGTGTGGCTCATAAGAAATTACTACAATTCCAGACAGAATTATCAGCAGAAAGTACTCAGGGCCCCTAACACAATCACTGTGGTCATCTCACGGGAAGGGCAGCACGGAGCCAGAGGACAGCAAACCGCGTCCAGACCCACCTCACCTGCTCACAGGAGTACAAGGCTGCCTGACACAGAGATGTTTGGCTCGTGCCCAGAATGCCTCCCTGATTAGACCACAAAACCTAAAAGAAAAGAAAGCAAGGTGGAAAACAGCCAGGTTCCTCCAGTGAGCAAAATTTAAATTTTGACTCTCCAGCCCACATCTTAATTATGAGGGAGTGACGTTAGTGATGAGGTACAGGTAGGGCACAAACGCAGCTGAGGGATGCTGAAGAAAGGTTCTGGCTGGGAGTTCTGTAGATGTTCCTCCAGAGCTGGCCGGCCCTGGAAAGCATAGAGCAATGCACAGCACCCCCCCAGGGAGCGCCTGCCATGCACATGATGTAAGGAAGCCCACCGCTTCCCTGGGAGGCCACCGGTGGTGCAGGCCTCTCAGTTGTGCTGGCTGCACAACTCCAGGAGCCTTGGTTACCAAGTGCAAACAGGCCCCAAGGAAGGAAGGGGAGCCCCAGTCTGGGTAATAAGTGTTTATTTTGGATGCTTGGAAAGGTAACCCTTGGTACTGCTCTAAAAGGTATGGTGAAATGCTACTTGACAGTCAAGAAGTTGAAATACAACAGTTTGGGAGTGGCCGTTAACTCAGGTGGTTAGAGTGCAGTGCTCATACACCAAGGTTACCAGTTCAATCCCCACATGTGCCACTGAGTTGCGCCCTCCACAACTATTGGGTCGTGGGAAAAGTCATGACGCAGTTTTGCATAGAAAACAGAAAAAATACGTCATGACTTTTCCGACAACCCAATAGATTGAAACAACTGCTTGACTTAGAGCTGATGGGTCCTGGAAAAACACACTGTTCCCCAATAAAATTGAAAAAAAAAATACACACACACACACACACACACACACACACACAACAGTTTGTTTTGTTTAGAAAATAAAGATAACCCTCTCAACCACCACAGAATGAGAACTACTTTTTCACAACTGTGCCATCTGCTTCTGCAGATGTGAAGAAAGTGGATAAAACTAGGTCACTAAGGAGAGAAAATTCCAAGACAGAATAACAGAAAGAACTGGCTTGGAGGACGGAGATGTAAGAAGTTTCATTTGCTTCAGAATGAAAACAATATGCATTCTTTCCACTTGTGAGCCCCACAAGGCCATGATCACAGGGTGGGCATAAGGAAGGGAATGTCCTCGTGAGGGGTGTCCTGTTATCCAGGGAACCAACACCAAGAAAGAAAGCTTCATGGTTTGAAAAAAGAAGTTAGCATCACATAATAACTAAGGCTAATTACTGAATGCTCACTGTGTGCTGGGCAGGGCTTTAGGCACTTTGCGTACATTTGCATGTACAAAAACTCTGTGAAAGTGGGTATGATTATAATCTCCATTTCACAGACTGGAAATAAGGATCAGAGAACTTAAGTAATTGGCCTAAGGTCACACAGCAAGTCCATGGCAAAGCTGGACAAGAATGAGAGAATTTAAAGCCTGAGTACTAAATCAGTGATGTCTCCTCTTTTTTGATCAAACAAAACCAGTAAAATATTTTGATCACCCATTATTTGCATTACCACCAATCCTCAGCTTTGCTGAGGATATCTTTTTAAGTCATTATGAGGACTGGTTTGTTTAAAATGAGATCGTCTAATACATAAGCCCACTTACCACAGCTCACACAAACTGTTCATACAGCTTGGGTTCTGCTGAAAGCAAAAGTTAAGTGAGGGACTGTGTCATACCACTGTGTAGTGGACTGTCCCTTCTCCCTAAGGATCTTCAATGCGGAGTGTGTGCCATGTGCCCACCTGACATGCAGACCCAGTGCCTACTCTAGCCTGGGCACTGTGCTACAAACCAGCCACTTAATCCCATCTATACTCACAACACCCAGTGGCTTTCCCTGTCCAGATAGCTGCTCAGCTCCTGTGAATGGGCGACCTGGCCTGGGAGTAAAGCTGCACACAGAAGGAGGGACAACCTCGGAGGCCTTGGAGCTCGGGGATCTCAGCGCTGGTCTGTGCTGCACCACTCACCATATAAGGGTCCTTGGACAAGTACCCAGGAGCCTTACTTGTTTTATCTCCTTTGCACAATGGAGTGTCCCCCCAGGTCAGAGGGTCAAAGGGGATGCTATACAATAAAATACTTTGAAAACAAATGCTGCCCAGATCTATGGCATGATTCTCCCTATGGGGAAGGCTCTAAGCAGAGGGCCATGGACTGTCATGTCCCACCACCAGGAGGGGTGATGCAGCAACCAACGTGGAAGTTATCTGACCAGTCCTGGGCTAAGCCGAGCACTTGTATCTATAAGACTCAGGAATGCCCCGTGGCTGGGGACCCAGGGCAGAGTCTCCTTGGGGGTTTGGGTGGGAAGAGAACACTAACATTCCCAATGCGGACGTCTTGTGTGGAGAGGGGCTCCACTATCTCAGCAGAATCACAAAAGTATCCTACCCACTGATTCACTCCTTGGTTCTGGGTGTGTGACATTAGGGAAATGTCTTTTTCCAGAAGGTTCGTTGGGGGGCGGTCTCAGAGGACACCTGAATTCAAGCCTGGTCCCTCCCAAAATAAACAGAGAAAATGACTGCCAAGTTCACACCATTCCCTTGGCCTATGTGCATTTGACCCAAGAAGGCTTTAATATAAATGGTATATTTTTGCCAAAACTTCAGCACCTGTGGGATCTTACCTCCCACCCCCACCCTGGCTGGTCTGTGGAGAAATGACTGGGCTGAGGCATCACTGGAGACACACACACACACACACACACACACACACAGGGGGTGTAACTAAAGTAGCTGGCAGTCTCCCACATTTTAGTGTATGCGTAGCTAGCTCTATAGCTCCTTTGCCATGGCAGCAGGGAGAGAAGGCAAGTTGTTTGGTTAAGTTGGTTCATTGGCTAGATAGTTGGTTGTTTTTTTGGGGGGTGGGGTGGAATTCAGGGAATGGGAGGGGTTTGGAGCACAGGGTGCTGGGTAAAGGTGCCTGGCCTGGGAGAAAATGCGTATCAGCCAGGGCCCAGGATGATATCTCTGGGTCCTTATGAAGTGAAGGGAGGACATGACACAGGGGAAGAACTCCCAACTAGGGGTCAGGAACCCTGGTTCTGGGATCAGCTCTGATCCCAACTGGTGAGCTAATCTTGGGCCATCACCACCCCCACCCCGCCCTGGGCTTTGTGATCTCTGTTTGTTTTTGGGGGGGTTTTGGGGTTTTTTTGTCTCCTCATTTTTTCATTCAGAAAATACCAACTTATTGACCTGGTACACGCTGTACTGACCTGGTACAGTAGGTGTCTTGCACTGTTCTGTTCCTGGTGACCAGCAGAAAACAGATGGGGCGAGAACCCTGTTGAGCTCTATAGCAGCCCCGCCCCCAGCTCAGGCATTCTTTCATCCCATGACTTCAGTCTCACCCAGGTCCACCCCCCGCCCCCACACTCTGTATCCTGAGATAGCATGAGGACATTAGCAAATACCCAAATGCTGGTGATAAGCAAAGCAAGCAAAACTGTTACAAGGACACCAGGGCAGACATGGCCAGTCACCACGAGCTGTGTTATATTCCTGGAAATTGCAGCAGAAGCGTGGTCAAAGGGGCATCATTTTTTTTGCTGTATCCCTTTGTCACCAGGAGATAGGAATCATAGGTCAGCAAGGCAGAGTGCTGACACAACTCTCCTTTGGATCAGTGGAAAACAAACAATGGGCGGACAGGAAAATACGGATGTGTTTCAGTCTCTGTGGATATGCAAACAAGCAAGCAATGAAACAAAGCCAGGGTGACAAGAACTGACACCATTCTTGATGGAGCAATTCCACTGCTCAAAAAACTTCCATGGCTCCCTGCTGCCCAAAGAAAGACATCCAAACTGCTTACCTTTGCACTGAGGGCCTTCACCATCCAGCCGCAGCCCACCCCCCAAACTCCTGTGCACACCTCAGGTGTTTCTGACACTGTGCTCTGCCATCATTCTATCTGCCTGAAAGTTCTTCCCTCATCTCTGTTTGCCAAAATCCTATGAAGCTTCTAACGCATTAGATTAGACGCCTTGGCACTACTGACATTTGAGACCAGATAATTCTTTGTTTGGGGGGAGGTGGGAGGGTTGTCCTGAGCATTTCAGGATGTTCATCAGCATCCCTGGGCTCTACCCACTAGATGCCAATTAGCAGCCCCTCCATCCCAGGTGCAGCAATAAAAAATGTCTCCAGACACTGCCAAATGAACCCTAGGGGTAAAATCACCTCTGGCTGAAAACCAGGGATCTAGACCCGAAACCAATGTTACTCTCTTCATGAAATCCTTCCCTGAGCTTCTTAGAAGGAGGGTTATATCACATATGTGTGCCTTCCACACACTTTGCAATATTCTAGTGGCATTTAACGTAGCTTCCTTTCAGCTTGATTTATGTGTGGATGTATCTCCCCCTCCCTGCTGGGCAGTAAGTTTCTTGGGGGCAAGGACCACATTTTGTTCACCTTATGCAAGCCACAATGTCACCCAAAGTAGACACCCAATACATATTGGCCTAGTGAAACTCAACCATTGGGTTTAAGTTGCTTCCATTAACACAAATATAATGTGTTTATGTTACTTGCTTATGTTTATTGTGGAAAAACTTTTAAATGCAGTAGTCTGCCCCTTATCCACAGGGGATATATTCCAAGAGCCCCAGTGGATGCCTGAAACTGCTGATAGGACCAAACCCTATATATACTATGTTTTTCCTATACATACATACCTTGTCATTTAAAGTGCATATAAGTACTTTATAGCTTCTCTTTGGCATGTCTGAACTGCCAGCATCAGTGCTCTTGCACTTTGGGGCCATTCTTAAGTAAAATAAGGGTTACATGAACACAAACACTGCAATACTGTGACATTAGCATATACAGCATGGATACGCTGGACAAAGAAACGATTCACAGCCCAGGTGGGACTGAGAGGGACAGCACGAGATTTCATCACACTACTCAAAACAGTGTGCAATTTAAAATTTATGAATTGCTCATTTCTGGAATTTTCCACTTACATTTTTCAGACTGTGGTTGACTATAGGTAACTAAAACCCCAGAAAGTGAAACCATAAATAAGAAGGGACTACTTACTGTACAGACAGAAATAAAACAAAAACCAAAATCATCCACAATCCAGCCACCCAGCAATAACAGTAGTTAAAGTACTGACATACCGGATATGTCTCTCCAATACTGGTACTCCAATAAAACACCTGTATATGTCCCTCCCATCTTTTTTATGCGTGGAGAGTCTAGGGGAAGTATCTACAGCAGAGCCTGTAGCTCAGAGTCAGGCTGTCATGGCCACAAGGGACCCTGAAGACCATCTGGTCCACCCCCAGCACCCACCATCCAAGCATCCCATTTAGGATGTTGCTGCTGACTGTTTGAACCCCTGCGTGCACAGGAACTCACTGTCACCCTGGACCACCCTAAGGAGCTCTTTACTGACCTGAAATCTGTTACCTGGAAGCTTTCATTCCTTGATCCAGTTCAGATTCCATCTTGTTAGCCAAACTGGTCTGCTCACTCTATTTCCCA
>NW_017732353.1:468019-474294 GCF_001890085.2 Hipposideros armiger | reverse complement strand
CAGGGTCTGGGGGGAAGGAGAGGAAGTGAGAACAACAGGCTTCCCATCAGTTTCCCAGCCAGGGTTCTACTCCCCATGGAATCTACTGCAACTCCCTGCCCCTCTGCAATGACGACTTCCCATGTGGCTCATGCTAAAGTCCAGTTGGTTTTACCTATCCTGGTTCATGTAATAAAAAAATAAAAAAAAGGGAAGAAGCCTTGACTAAGATGCAGCCCTTCAGGCCTCTGACAACTGACGCCTGATAACTCAGGTCCCCTTAGCCTTCTCCTCTCCCACCTGAACTCATGTCCACTGGGGCTGACTGAGGCCCCTCTGATGGTCGATTACACATCTATGTGCACAAAGCCCTTCGTACCGCAGCACCACCAACAAGCCCAATTTATGATGGTATCAAAAGGTTAGGATCTAATTCCTGAGGTGAGGTAGCCAGAAATCCAGTCAAGCAGTAGACAGGAGTGAATAGGTGGCCACCAAAAGTGTGTGTTTGTGTAAGAGTTCACAGCAGCCCACCTAAACACAAGCGCCCATAGTGAAAGCCTAAGGTCAGAGAAGATGGGAGCTGTCCAGCTACTCCATCTGCATTCCCTTTGAAGCCGCTCTGAGTTCTTCTCAGAGCAGATCCTGGCCCAGCAGAAGCCACCACAGGCTTTCCCAGGGGCTGCACCCCTACCTTCCCCAGGAGCACACAGTGGCAGCCGGTTTATAGCGCCCCAGGTCCTGCCAGAGCCAGGGGTAACACAGAGCCCTGAACACTGAGGACAGGGGCTCTGGAGCAGATACAGATTGTCATCTTGTTCCTCCTACTGACTGACTTTACAACTTTAAGTTATTTAACTTCTCTAAGTTTTGGTTTCCTTATCTACAAAAATAAGAAATAACAACAGTTCTTATTTTAAGGATTAAATGAAACAAGGGTATTTTAAAGACACCAGATTATTAAAACAAAAGAGTTTTAATACTCACCAGGTATTAGCTTCCCATCTCTCATGTTATTTGTATTAAACAGTTTAATTAATTTTTCAATTTACTAAGTGATGATATAATATCAATTTTAAAACATAATTTATGAGATCCTCCTCATTATATCTAATCAGTGGGAAGATAAGAACTTGATGTGGGATCATTTTATTTTCCAAGTGTCCTCTAAATGGCACAATTCCAAAAGCATGTCAGCAAAAATAAGCAATACCAACAGAGTATATTTAATACTTCAACAGATGTACATGTCCAAGACCCTGCAAGTTCAGTTTCCAGGCAGGTCCGATTTCCCATCAGCAAATGACTGACCTCCTAGAGCCCACATTTGCTCCGGGCTTAACTGGATAGGAGGCCCCATGCAGATAGATGCACAGCAGTGATCCCCCAGTCACCATCACAGCAACAAATGCTTCATCCACAGTGTTTTCCTTTCATTCCCGTCAGGCTTTGCAAAGCCGGCGGCTCTTCCCCAGCGCGAATGCCTCATTCAGGATGTGTGGCTAACGGAGGGCAGCCTCTTGCCCTCCCTGCTTCAGCACACTGTGCAGACAGTCCCTCAGGAACGCTCCCCAAGTCCCTGGAGTCCTGCCTGGAAAAGGGTGGCTGTGCTGATAGTGCTGGCCCTTGTCACTGAAGGCTAAGCCACCAGCCCCAGTAGCAACAGGCTTTTCTCCACACCCTGGCTCCTAACACAGGAAACGCTGCCATTCTCTCCAAATTGAAGCCAAAGCCAATTAGCAGGACATCAGTGCTTTGGTTTTTGCTTCCATCTTCTTTAAGAATTTACAAAACCAATTGCCAAAACACTGCAAATGGGAGCAGAGATTGGTACAATCGTCCTGGGAGGCAAGGTGCCACTGTTTCTCTCTTAACAGTACTGCTACCCTCTGACCTAGTTAATTGTACTCCTGAGATCCCACCCAGAAGAAATCATCAGAGGCAGACAAAGATAAAGACACAAATGCATTCCATGGCTTTTTTATTATGTAAAAAAAATTGAACTAAATATCCAACAATAACAGAAAATTGACTATACGATTTTAAAAGGTCACTAAAATCCTGTTTAGAAATCTTTTGGACATAAGGAAATAGTGATACTATTAATGTTAATAGAAAAGCAAGATACAGAGTAACTTCAACCATATAAAATTTTTGTGTTCAGAAAGTCTTACGGATCCCTCCAGAATGCATCTCTGGGTAATGGAATTATAAGTGGTTTTTATTTTCTTCTTTTTCCTTTCCATTTCTTCCCTATCCTATTGCCCACACTAGCATTCAATCCTTTATCCATCACTGTCATGATATAAAGGTGAGTGGGACAGTTCCAGACATCACCAAGTTCAAGTTTAGCTGCATGGCACTCAGGCAGACCATCACACCCACAATTACACTCTGTGAGCCAAGGCTGGGCTTCTAAATCAGCAACATCTCCAGACACAGGCTACTCCTGAAGGTCTTGAAAGATAAGCAGCGGGTTAGCAGATTGGGGAGGAAGGTGGGGCCTGGAGGCATTCCAGGAAGGGCGAACAACATGAGCAAACCTATTATCATTCCGCAGAGCCCATTCTGCCAGCATCCATCCAAAGGCTGAGGGTAGGAGGGAAAACTAGAGAGAAAGGTGGCAAGGCTGGTGACCGAAAATATGAGGGAGGAATAACTCTAACTCCTAGCACAGTGCTTAGCACATAGTACGTATATGCTAGATATGGATGAATGAATGAATGAATGAATGACTCAGGGTGGAGAAGAGGTTGGACTAAGCAGTTTACAACCAAGACTGAAGGAAACTAGTGAGGTGAAGATCCCCCTCTAAGGAAGGTGGGTAAAGATCCATTCACACATATGCCCTGTGGTCTCCCAGAACTCATAAATATTCTAATATAAGGAAGGAACAATTCCTGTAAAACCATTAGCCATCAGCACTGGATTTCACAGCAAAGAAAGATGAATGTATGCAAATTCACCACAGCACTACCTAGATGGAAGATGAGTCTACTCTGGCTAAGGGGAAAGAACACAGAAGCCACTGCAATACCCTTCTTTCCTCTCCAAGCCAAGAACCAGTCCTTCAGGCCTGGGTGCCCAAATTCTGCCGTTTCATTTGTAATCACAGACTCTCAGGGTAGGAAGAACAACTTTAAAAGCTATCTACCCACCACCCAAAATAAAAAAGAATTGAATCAATCCCCTGTGTACCTAGCTCCTCCTCAACCAAAGTTTCTAATAATTAGCACACAGACCCACAATGGGGCTCTTGCGTCTGCCTTTCAGAAGCAGCCATATCATTGCTGGACTCCTATGTTAAGAAATTTATTATGAAAGAAAACAAAAACCATTTCTTCCTCACAGATCACGCTACTAAAGATGAAGTACACTCTGGCACAGAGTTTGGCACAGCCATGCCGCCATTCCCCTTTCTTATAAGGACTGCCCATACCCACCCCCAGGGCAAGTACCAAGAGCCCTGCCTCCTGCCAGAGCTGATGTGCCCAAACCTGAGCCCAAGCTGGACCTCTCAGCTTCATCCCCACCCTCAGGGTGAGGCAGGTTACTTAAAATGAAGACTAAACTAGCAGCGACGGGGTGGTCACATCAGGCCAAGTGCTCACTAAGGCAGAAATGAATGTCTACAGAGACAGCATGAAGAATGGAACAAGAGATATAAAGACAACATTTTGTGCTGAGAGACACACAGATATTCTGTACAAGGTCAGAGCTGAATTTTTCTTTTTTTTTTTTAGCTCATCATTGGTACCTAAAAAAGGCACATAGTTAGAAGTTGAACACATACTGGTTCAAGGCATTAAGAGAGAGAGACCCAGAGAGAAGCTGTCTGAGTTCTTAACACTGTCAGCTCCTGGTTTCAGTCCTTCATGAGGTCCAAGGAGGCGCTCTACCCTCACATTCCAAGAGCTGCCCCAGTGTCCTTTCCATAAACGTCTCTTGCTTAAGCCCATCTGGAGCAGATTTCTGTTACTTACAATCAAAGGAGTCTCACGGAGACACCCCGAGACTTCCTGGGCCCTCTGCCCACTTCTTCCCTCAGAGCACTCCTTACATACACTCTGTTTGCATCTGTCAGGTGAGCCCCAGTGTCCACATCAGCCCGCTGCTCTCCTCCCTGAACCCCAACCCCCACATTTCCAACAGCCTGTTGGAGATTTCCTCTTGTGTCATACACCCTCACTCAAAACCTATGTACCTATTTCAGTTGCTCTTAAACTTGAGGGTGCATCAGAATACCCTGGTGGGCTCGTTACAGCAGACTGCCAGGCCCAGCCCCAGAGTGTCTGATGCAGTAAGTCTGAGGTAGGGCCTGAAAGTCTGCCTTTCTAACAAGTTGCCAGGTGGTGCTGCTGCTTCTGGCCCAGGGACCACACTCTGAAGACCACTGCCCTGTTTCCATGTGCAGTACCACCATCTGCCACTCGTTCAGATTTATCTCCTTTTTCTTTCCCTTGGCACCCACATCTAGCAGTCTCCGAGCTTTGGACTTTTCCTCTATAGTGACTTTTTTTACTCAGCTCTTTCTTATTCCTCTCACAACACTGACCTTCCTCATTTCATGCCTGGAGGATTGCGAGAACCTGCCAACCAGTTTTCCTTTCCTTTGTTCCGATCAAAAGTGGTCCCCTCTGCACATCACAGCCATATTCATCTGCCTATGGTACAGTTCTCAGGCCATTTCCTGCTCATAACCTCTGACTACTATGAATAAAGCTGCTATGACCATTTAAGTAAAGTCGTTGTGTGGACATATGTTTTCATTTCTCTTGGTTAAATACTTAGGAGTGGAAGTGCTATAGCAGATGGTAAGTATATGCTTAACATAAATAAGAAACTGCCAAACTGGTTTCCAAAGTGGCTGTGCCATTGTGGACTCCCTGTTCATNTTTGAGCTGGACTTGTGGAAGGTGGGTGGGTGGTATCTACAGCGTATCTGTGAGGTACCTGTGGGATTTTCTGGGGACTTGTTTGCTCAATTCGTGACCCTCCTGGCTCCCACATGGCAGGTGCTGGTGTCATTCTGCCCAGCCAGCTTGGATGTGCATGTGCCTGTCTGGGGGAGTGTATCTTAGGGCTCTAGGGAAGGTGAGGGGAACAGGACAAACCATTATTGATGCCCACCAGGTACCATACCAGGCACTGATTCCCACAGCAGTCAGGTAAGGTCATGACTATTATCCTCTTTTCACACAGGAGGAACCTGGGACTTAAGCAGGTTACATTCACTCATTCAACAGATACTTATTCAGTACCTAATATGTGCCAAAATATGAGACCAACATAGATCACAGAGCTATGTAAGAGGGTTAGCTGGATTCAAACAGTTTGCTTCAAACCCCTTGCTTTTTCTAATCCAATGTGGTATCTCAAGAAGATCAGAGATTCAATCCTCAGGGTAATCACAAAGTCGGTGGGGTGCCAGGTGTATCAGAACAAGACAGGAGAGGGCAAAGCTGTGTGTACTAAGTATCGAGGTAAAAGGCTCTGATGATGGGCCCACATGCCTCCTCCATTACAGTAGGAGCTCTCTGAGAGCGGGGACTGGGACTTCCCCATCTCGGCATCTCCAGTGCTAGGCACCTGGTTCTAGAAGACAGAGGTAGGGAAGCCAACCCATGGAGAGGAACCAGCATGGATTGAAGTGCAGAGATTTCCCAAGATTTCCAATGACCACACAAGCACCAGGAATTCGGTGGTCATACACTGTACGAGTACGTTCAACACCCCAAACGCACGTGTCATGGTGTGATCTCCTCAGCCACACTAAGCCATTCTAAGCAGTTCGAAAAGCTGTGATGTAATGTGAAAATTCTAGATGACGGTAAGTTGGTGTAACAAGCATTCATCATTCTTCTGGCTCCCTGCATAGTAATAGCCCACCCAGCCACCTTGTGGAGGGAAGTTTTCATCTTATATACCTGAAGCTGAAAATGGTTGATGCTCACTTTTCCACCTTCCCCTGCAGCAAGAATGTGGGCCTGTGGCAGACATACCTGCCCAGGTATGAACGCAGGTCCTTCCAACCCTCTCACTCAGCTATATTGAGGCTGTATCATTCATGTTTATAGCCCTATGATACCATGTGAAGAAATACTGCCAAGTGAGGCTGGTCTCATATGTTGAATTATTGATTTCCTAATGGTTAAAATCAGCCAAGTTAACAGAGTAGAATGCAGCTGAGATTTAAAAATGGTTTTGTCTCGAAGAGCTATTTGCACATCCATATATATAGCTGCACTATTCACAATAGCCAAGAGATGGAAACAACGCAAGTGTCCATTGACAGA
>NW_017732353.1:461768-463053 GCF_001890085.2 Hipposideros armiger | reverse complement strand
TGGCTCTCGAAAAAATGTTAAATTGTTGTGAGGGACAGGATTGGCTCTTTCATCTCAAAAGTTTGCCAACCCTTGAAATAGATATACAAGCTCAGGAAGCACAGAGGGTCCTAAACCCAAAGAGGACCACACTGAGATGTATCATAATTAGAATGCCAATTGTAAAAGAGAAAGAAAGAATCTTAAAAGCAGCAAGAGCAAAGCAGTTAGTTACCTACAAGGAAGTTCCCATAAGACTTTCACCTGATTTCTCAACAGAAATTTTGCAGACCAAAAGGGACTGGCATAAAATATTCATAGTGATGAAAAGCAAGGACGTACAACCAAGATTACTCGACCCAGCAAGGTTATCATTTAAAATCAAAAGACAGGGGCTGGCCGAGTGGCTCAGTTGGTTAAGAGTTAGCTTAAGAGCACGAGCTCTGAGCAACAGGGCCACCGGTTCAATTCCCACATGGGTCAGTGACACTGCGCCTGAGCTGAGCTGTTGCTGAGCTGTCACTGAGCTGCCAACAGGTGGCAGGATGGCTCAGCTGGTATAACAACAAGATTGCCTGTTAGATGGTGGGCTACGCCCACCCTCAACTAAGACTGAACTCAGCACCTTGAGCTGAGCAGCCACCCGGATGGCTCAATGGATAGAGTGTGTGCTTTTAACAACAAGGCTGCTGATTCGACTCCCGCAGGGGATGGTGGCTATGCCCACCTGCAACTAAGATTGAATACAGTGCCTTGAGCTTAGAGGCCACGAGCTGCCAACAGGAAGCCAGATGGTGACTGGAGCCCTCCACAATGAAGATTGAGGACAACAACATGGCTGATCCCCTTCCCCAATTCCCTAACACTGTTTCTTTTCCCCAATTCCCCAATAAAATCTTAAAAACAAAACAAAACATCGAAAGACAGATAAAGAGCTTCCCAAACAAGAAAAAACCACAGGAGTTCATCACCACCAAACCAGTATTACAGAAATGTTAAAGGGACTTCTTTAAAAAAAAGAAGCAAATAAAAGATCAAAATATGAATAAAATAGCAATAACTACATATCTATCAATAATTACTTTAAAGGTAAGTAGATTAAATGCTCCAATTAAAAGACAGGTGGCTGAATGGAGAAGAAAACAATACCCATACATATGCTGCCTATAAGAGACTCACTTCAGGCTGAAAGACATACATAGACTGAAGGTAATGGGATAAAAAAGAGATATTGTATGAAAATGAAAGCTGGGGTAGCAATACTTATACAAGACAAAATAGACTTTAAAACAAAAGCTATTAACAA
>NW_017732353.1:445206-461158 GCF_001890085.2 Hipposideros armiger | reverse complement strand
AAAAAAAATCATAGCATACCACCAAACTAAAATAACAGACAGAAAGACAGAGTAAAGAAACAATGGAGACACAGAGCTACCAGAAAACAAAAGATAAAATGACTATAGGAAATCCTCATATATCAATAGTTTCCCTAAATGTAAATGGACTAACTCATGAATTAAAGGGCACAGAGTAATGGGATGGATCAAAAAAAAAAACAAAACCCAACTATATGCTGCTTTCAGGAGACATATCCCAGCTATAAGGACAAACACAAACTCAAAGTAAAGGGGTGGAAAATGATACTCCAAGCAAACAGCATCCAGAGAAAAGCAGGTGTATCCTGCTTTTGTATCCTTATATCTGACAAAATAGATTTAAGGATAAAATGGGAACAATATACAAAGATGGACATTTTATAATGATAAAGGGGACAATAAATCAAGAAGACTTTTTAATATATATGCTCCCAATCAGGGAGCACCAAAATGTATAAAGAAACCACTAACAGAGCTAAAGGGGAAAATTGACAAAAACACAATTGGACCTAAATACCCCATTGACAGCTACGGATAGATCATCCAAACAGAAAATAAATAAGGAAATAGCCTTAAATGACACCTTAGATCGAATGGACACAATCGACATTTAAAGAGCCTTTCATCCCAGAACACCAGATTATACATTCTTCTCTAGTGCACATGGAATATTTTCAACATAGACTAATGTTGGGACACAAAACTAGCCTCAACAAATTAAAGAATGAAATCATACCAAGCATATTCTCTGACCACAATGCTTTGAAATTGGAGATAAACTGCAAAAAGAAAACAGGAAAAATCACAAATATGTGGAGATTAAACAACATGCAGTTAAACAATGACTGGGTCAAAGAATAAATAAGAAATCAAAGGATACACAGAGATAAATGAGAATGACAATACGACATACCGGAAGTTTGGGATATGGCAAAAGCGGTAGTCAGAGGGAAGACTATATCATTATAGACCTACCTCAAGAAACAAGAAAAATCTCAAATAAACAACCTAACATTTCACCTAAAAGAATTAAAGAAAGAACAAACGAGGCCCAAAGTCAGTAGAAGGAAGGAAATTACAAAAATTAGAGCAAAATTGAACAAAATAAAAAACTAAAAGACAATAGAAAAAATTAATGGGACAAAGAGCTGATTCTTTGAAAAGATAAATACAATTGACAAACCTCTGGATAGACTTATTAAGGAAAAAAAGAGAAAAGACTCAAAATCAGAAATGAAAGAGAAGTTACAACAGACACCACAGAAATACAAAGGACAATGCAAGAATACTATGAAAGACTATACACCACCAAGTTTAATTACCTAGAAGAAATGGACAAGTTCTTAAAAATATATAATCTTTCTGGACTGAATCACTAAGAATTGGAAATCTAAATAAACCAATCAACAGTAAGGAAACTGCAATCATCAAAAATTTCCCAAAAAGTCCAGAACCAGATGGCTTCATTAATGAATTCTACCAAACAGTCAAAGATTTAATGCCTATCTTTCTCAAACTCTTCTAAGAAACTGAAGAAAAGGCAGTACTTCCTAATTTTATGAGCCCAACATTATCGTGAGACCAAAACCTGGCAAGGACAACACACACACAAAAAATTATACACCATTATCTCTGATGAATATAGATGCAAAAACCCTAAACAAAATACTAGCAAATCGAATACAACAACACATTAAAAACATAATACACCACAATCAAATGAGGTTCATTCAACATACACAAATGGCTGTGACCCCCCAGCACCTAGCAGCACAGTGGCAATTACTACTCAGATTGATGGATGTCAGTGCAGGTAGGACCCCAGTGAGCATATAGCTACTACCCTCTTCCCCACTTCATTTTATGAATGGAGAGACTGGGACCCAGGCAGGTCAACTGACTCACCCAAAGTCACAAAACTGTTAAGTGGCAGAGCCATGATTGAATTGGGCAATGACTGTTTCCTACACCACATGCTGAAACCAGTTTGGGCCTTAGCTACCTCACTGATGAAACAGGAATACGAATGCCTCCTCCCCAGGTTGCTGTGGAAATACTGCATCAAGCTAGTGACAGAAATGGCCAGTTATAAGATGACAAATGATCCCCTAGCAGCCTGCAGTAGCTGAGCCAGGTAGGGGCTGAGCAGACACCCATGGGCAGCCACTGATCAGCTTGGCTGAGGCAGCCTTGCTGGAACTGTCCCGGGGCACCATGTCTTCTGATTCTTCAAGAGAAGACTAAAATCTGGATTTGAGTGTCACATCACTCATTTGTAAATGTTGGTGACTAATTCAAATCTACTCCACCACAAGGCAGATAAGTACATGCAGGCTGCTCTGAGCCTGAAAGCCACCACATTTGTCACCCTGGATCCGACAACAGACATGAAAGCAGTGTGCAAACCACCAAGGAGCACACTTGTGAAAAAAAAGGGCTGACCCACAGTGACTGGTATGATCCATCTATCCAGGAAGCTGTCTGTAAATTCTCCTCCCAGCTCAGAGCTCCCACCCCTGGTGACTTCACCCAGCCCAACAGCAACTGCCTGGTGCCAGGCATGCCACAACCATAGCTGACCTCATCCTGCCAGCCCAGTGGCAGTGGCTCGGCTGCCTAGGCATCCAAGGAAGCTGGGGAATTGGCCCAGGTCCTGCAGGGAAACCACCTCCTCATCCAAAGCCTCATTAAACTGGAGGAGCTGCCTCCAGGGAAGTGCTGAGCCTCAGTCACACCTCAGACAACACTGCAGGGCTGGGCTGGCCCAGCCTGACCTCAGAGTTTGGATCCCAGTCTCTCCTGAAATCAGGGAGGCACAGATAGGGTGAGCAGGTAGGTGGGGCTGAGCTGGCCAGGACAGCAACTGGGCTAAACTGTTGCAAAGGAAGATGGATGAGAGCATATCCAACAGCTCCTTACATTGATTCTCTTGGATCTGGGTGGGTGGAAGCCACAGTAACAACATGTCAGCCAATCCTTACCTCTTACTTCCTGGCACATGGGAGGGCAAAGGGGGGTGGAAGGCAGTTTCTGAGGGTCCTGCCTCTCTTCTCCTTGGTCTCTTTCCTCAACAGCTCATCACCATAAACATCAAGGACCCTGCAGGGCTCCTGAGACTCTAGAGAGAGGCTGAAGGGTCTACCTTGCTCAGAGCCATTGGCACTTCTAGGAGATGTACCAACATCTCCTAGATGTTGGATGGAGGGTGTGAACAGCCAAAGAACCTGCATGCCAGGAGGTTCAACCCAATCGTGCTCCATTTTACAAAGAGAAAGAAAAGCTGAGAGAAGCCCCAAGTCACACAGCTCATCATGGGTAGAGCTGGGGCCAGAATGTACCCTCTTCCTGAGTCCCACACAGCCCTGGGCCAGGTGATGCTGTTGGTCCATCACATTTAGTGGTTCCATCACTAAATTGCTGGGGAACATGGTGCAGGCTACCCAGCTCCTTGGGCTTCAGTTTTATCATCTGGGAAAGAAGTAGTGGTAATGCCTAGCCTGGATGACTGCTGGGTTAATGACACCACAGAGCCTTATGTGATGGCAATAACTCCATTTCTCCTCAATGGTGGTCCAGCACTCAGCCCACAGTAGCATCTCACTAAATACCAGGTGGCTGAGTAAACTTGCTGAATGATTAGGAATGGAATGTCACAATATCTGTCACATAGTAGGTACTCAGTCAAGTGTTACACATTTTTACAGGTACTCAAACCTCACTTGGTGGCTGTTTGCCGTCATCTTAGTAGCAGGATGCAGATGCTTTTCGGGTCCTCTCCCCAGCTCCATGTGGCCCCTGAAGGTGACCATATCCCCAGATCTAGGGTGGATCCTGGCTGGTTTGCGTCGGTAAGCACATCCCATCTCCCCACCACAGGGACTGGCTTGGGGACAGGTGTGTGACCAAAATCAGGAGAGTAAGATGCTTGCTAGGGGCTTCTGGGGAAGAAGCTTCCTTGCATTCCAGAGAAGATGCTCTCTCTGGGAGAAATACCTTCTTCTTGCTGCACATCAATGGGAGATGCAATCCCCCTAGAAGCTGTGTCCACAAGGGGAGCGTTAATGGGAGAAAAGTAACATGGGTGCAGGAGAGAGACCAGGAGAACCTGCTGCTCAGCTGCTAACCTTGTGCTGCTGGCTGGACGCTCACTTCAGGTCCGCGCCATTCTAGGCTTTCACGTTATGTAAGCCAGCATGAGCTGTATCTCTTTTCTTGGAACCAACAGAATTCTAACTCATATACTTTCAAATCTCAACAATGAAAAATCAAAAGGGGACCATGGTTTCTAACACTATCAGGCAAGATACTCCAAATTATCCTCCCATTTAAACTAAAAATTCTGCATTTAGAGAAACTGCAAACCTTTAACCAAGTGGTCAAGTTTAGTATCACCAATTATGGGACAACCTGACATTCTGTTCTCCTGACAAAAGGCAATAGAAGGTGAACCTCATCATCTACACAATGCTTAATCTGAGTCTAACCATAAGGACAAGTCTGACAAATCCAGAACATTCTACATCACAGCTGGCAGAGACTCTTCAAAAAGTTGGGAAGGGGGCTGTCCTAGCTTGGTCAAAAGACATAACAGCCAAATTCAATGTGTGAACTTTAATTGGAACCAAATAAAAACAAGAAAAAACAAACAAATAATAAAGGATTTTTAAAAAATTGTGGTTAATTTGAGTATGAACCACTTGTTGAATGAAGTTGTAGAATGAGAGTTGATTTTCTTAGGTGTGGTAATGGTTTTTTATTGTACTCCTGGGCGACCTCAAAACCCATTCAGGGCCTATGAGTTCAAAACAATTTAATAATAACAATAACAATAATAATAACAATAATACATTTGCCTTATTCACTGTGTTGAATCTGCACTGATGGTGCAAAAACAATGAAGGGAAAAACTGCTGTTGGTGCCTTTGTACAAATCAAGGCTGAGGCACCAAACTCCACCAGTAGTCATTGTATTCTTCACCATGATGAAGTAGGAAAAAATGCCTGCTTCATTTAAGAATGTCATTGATGATGTAGTAAAGGTAATCAATTGTATTAAAATCAACCCTTGAGTAAGGTGTTTTTAATAGTCTGTGATGAAATGGGGAAGTAGCATGAAGTACTGCTGCACACCAAAGTATGATGATTATCTCGAGGAAAAGCAATTGCATCACTGAGTTGTGTGCTCATTACCCCTTTCTTTTTTTCATGGAACACCACTGTTACTTGAATCACTGCCAGACTATGGTTATTCAAACTTGGGAATCTGGCAAGCTTTTCTAGAAAATGAATGAAATGAGCCCATTATATAAAAAAAAAATAGTGTTTGTTGCCAATGATAAGATTTGAGATTTCAAGCAAAAATTAGAATTTTGGGAAATTGTATCCATTACCATGAACTTGACAGTGTCCCAACACTTAAAGACTTTTCTGATGAAAGTGATGGTGATATTAATGAATATAATTTTTGGATATTGTGTAATGAAATGTGTCAACATTTAGAAGAATTGCATTTAACTCAGCGAAGGACCAATTGTTTCCAAATGACCAATACATGATGCTACAAAATCATGCACGGATAGGATACAAGATCCATTCAAAGTGTTAAGATAGATTAACCTTTATTAATTAGGTTTCAGATTCCACATGCAATTAATCTCAACATAAAAGAGTCTTGCAAAAATGTATGATGCCCTCTTCTTGCCATTTTTTTTGGCTCTGGAATATGTGGTTATTTTTAGTTTAAAAATATGGTATTTATTTTAATATGTAATGATTTTTATTGTTATTTTAATCAATAAACACATATTTCAAAATGTATTTAAATTTTTTTTTAGTTTTTTTTTAGCTGAGCCATCCTGCCACCTGTTGGCAGCTCAGCGGCAGCTCAGCTCAGGCTGTGAATTGAACCGGTGACCCGGTTGCTCAGAGCTCACACTCTTGAGTGAGCTCTTAACGAACTGAGCCACTCGGCCGGCCCATTTAAAATTTTAATATGGTAAATATTGAAAGATGTAAGCCACATAAACAAGTTTTTTTGGGATCCTCAATTTTTTTTTAGAATGTAAAGAGCCCTGAAACCAATAAATTTGAGAACCACTGGTGTAGGAGAATATCATGTCCTTAAGAGACATGCTCATGTATTAGGGGCGAAGTGGCATGATGTCTACAAGCTACTTTCAGATGGTTAAGCATGAGGGAAATGTGTGTATGTACACAGAAGAGACGGAGTGGGTATGCCACGGTAAAACTAAGGTAGTTATTCATTGTTATTTTTCTTTTAACTTTTCTATGGGTTTAAAAGTTCCCAAAATAGAAAAATGCAATCAATTTAAAGAATTTTTAAAAATATATTACTGTACTATATCAAAGTAAGAATGCTTTATAGGCCAAAAACCAAGTCAAAGTGGGTCCTCAGAAAGGTAAATTAAGGACACTAGTTGAACTAAAACATTGAGCTTCAGATTACAAAGCTTGACGGGGTATAACTACAGGAGACAAAGTCTAAGGCAATGCTTCTGAAACTTCCTGCATAAGGAAGCCTGGAGGGCTTATTAGTTCACATATTCTTGGGTTTCACCCACAGGCATTCTCATTCGGTGTTGGGGGGGGGGGCAAGGGGGCTGAAATTTATAGTTCTAATAAGTTCCCAGGTGCTGTGATGCTGGGGCTCCTCAGATCACATTTTGAGTAACACCAGCACAGGGCATCCCTCTATAAGGTTTGGATACTGTTATGGATTGACGAGTGTCCCTCAAGAAGATACACTGAAGCTCTAAACCCCTGTACCTGTGAATGTCACCTGACTTGGAAATAGGGTCTTTGCGGATATAATCAAATTAAGATGAGGTCATTATGGTGGACCCTAACTCAACATAACTAGTGTCCTTGAAAAAAGGAGGAAGAAGCACAGACACAGAGAGAAAACCAAGTGACAACGTAAGGAGAAACTAGAATGATGCATCTACAAGCCAAGGAAGGCCAAGGATTGCCGACAACCGCCAAAAGCTAAGAGAAAGTCAAGAAACATACTCTCCTGTAGAAACTTCAGAAAGAGCATGGCCCTGCCAACATTGATTTTGGACTTCTAGACTCCAGAACTGTGAGAAATAAAGTTCTGTTGTTATAAGTTACCCAGTTTGTGGTACTTTGTTGCAGCAGCCCTAGGAACCTATTACAGACCCCGAAGAAGTACACCATCAGTGAAAACGTGGCCTGGAGATAAGCTGGCTGCCATGCCTGAAGGTACAAAAAAGGAAAATGCTCATTCCTCAGCTATGACGGTGGGTGAAAAGAAAACATATTTCCCCTGAGACACTGAACCACTAGCCTGCCCTCACACAAGTCTGCAGTCCAAATTACACTACCCAAGTGGTCAAAAAAAAAAATCGTAAGAATTTACTTTCTAGCAGTCTAATATTGGTAGTGTCCCTATACAGCCTGCAGAAGCCAACGTAAATCTCTGAAGGAACCTACCTTTAACCCAGGCCTCAAAGAATTCCTACAGATAAAGTCTCAAAGAATATAAGCTCACAGTAAAATAAATAAATAAAATTTTAATTGGAAAACATAAAATGTGCCTTGACAGAGCCAACAAAAGCAAGAGACCATTGATTTAGACCTTCAAAAAGAGTTTAGATACTAGAATTATCAGACTCAGAATACAAAATAAACGTTTAATATATTTAAAGGAATAAAAGTGAATTTTAAATATGTGGAAGGAGAGGACGTCCAAGATAGCAGATTAGGTAAACACTATGCCTACTGCATCCCAGGATCACACCAAAATTACAAATAAATTATAGAACAATCAACTTCAAGAATCATCTGAAGACTAGCTGAACAGAACCCCTATAACTAAGGGTATAAAGGCGTGGCCACAGTGGGACTGGTAGAAGGGGCGAGACGTGAAGCATGCTGGCCCCAAGCCCATGGATGGTGGTTGAAAGCTGGGAGGGACACCTCAGTGGCAGTGGTGGGGGCCCAGCCCCAAACCAGGCTCCTCAGCCCAGGAGTCCTGTGACAGGAAGAGGAGTTCCCATGGCATCTGGCAGTGAAAATCAGTGAAGACTCTGTCTGTCCAACCCAGTGGGGCAGAGAGCAGCTGAAATCCAGACGACCTCTTTTGGAGCCCGCACATGGACTCATTTGCTTGTGGGCACTGACCTGGTCTCTGGTGGAGGAGTGGCAGCTCAGGAGGCCCAGGGACGTGTGGGGAGAGACTGAGTTGTGTGGCTTTGGAGCGGCAGGGAGCTGGAGGGACAGGATCCATTATGTCCCTGTGTGGAGTCTGACACAAGGCCTATAGGAGGGCGCCATCTTTCCAATGTTAAGTTCTCCCCCCAAGGGCCAAGTCTGGGACCACACTGGTCTGGTGAAATCCATGCGTGCGCACCACCTTGGTGACACGCTGGGTCCCTGACTCCACACAACTGATGCTACATCACCGGGGACACTCTTGACTGCTGGCCCTATCTCACAGGCTGCAGAAGCATTTTTGCAGTGGCAGACAACCCACAGTGGCCCGGGAAACATTTGCTGGTGGGCGGAAACCCAAGACCTGCGCTGCAGCATCTCTTGAACAGCTCTCAAGAATCTGCGGGCCTGAGACAGGCGGTGCTGGCCGTGTTGTTCTCGGGGCATTTTTGCAGAATGGTCACAGGCCTAGCACCAGTGCAGGAGCTGAGACTGCACTGACTTTGTAGAAACCACCAACCACACTCCTTAGCTCCCTGGAACCCCACTCACCCACCTAGAACTGTGTTGCAAGGGGCACTCTAGGCACTTGGGTGGCTGCCCTCCCCCGAGCCACAGAGGCCTTTTGCAGCAGCGAATGGTCTGAGGAGATTTTGGTGGTAGACAATGACCCAAAACCTGCATGGCAGCCCCTCTTGGGCAGCTCTCAGGGATTTGCAAGCCTCAGGCAAGCGGTAGCTGGCTTCAGTGTTCTAAGGGCATTTTGCGAAGTAGTCACAAGCCAAGCACTGTCCAAAGGCGAGTGGTGACTGGCTGTAGTGTTCTCGGGGCACTGTGCAAAGTGGTCACAGGTTCAGCACTGTCATAAGAACTGAATCTGCATTAACTTTGCAAAAACCACCAAGCCATATCTCGTGACTCCCTGGGACTCTGCCATACCCAGCTAGTGCTGTATCTCCGAGGGCACTCTCAACACTGGGTCAACCAGCCTGGCCTGCCCACCTAAGGAGGCTCTTGCAACAGCTGAGACTTATGGACAGCCAGCACGTGGCGAGAGGCCTAAGTGGCCTTTTGTTAAGCTTCCTCAGGCCTACTACAGTGGCAGCCGGCCTCGATTCACAGCGAGGCCCCCCCCACATGCCTCCAGGTCGAGCACAGGCAGCATCCAACCACATATAGCTTTGTGGTTCCTACCAGTTAGCTGCTAGCCGGTAACAGGCAAGGCTGAAACTGAATTGCATGGGAGTCCCTCCCAAGATACACCAGAAACAACACACCCAGAGGCCAGCTTCTGACCACACCAGAGCACTACCTGGTTAGCGCCACAAGTGGCACACTCAAAGGGGGGTCTCAACAGGCATAAGAGCCCACGGGTGTGAATCCTCTTCTGAGGGTCTAGCCCCCATACAGCAGGTCATACACTGTGGGCATAGACAATCCTCACAGTCAGTCAGCCTGGGAGTCAATCCCACCTACTCATGTGCCAAAAGCAATCAAGGCTCAACTACAACAGAACTCACACAACACACTCAAGGGACACTCCTGAGACAGACGCACAGGAGATCAGGGGGATTGTGCCATTGGACCACAAAGGACACATACTATATAAGGCTACCCAGCAAAGACTGAGAGACATAGGCAATCTACCTAATACATAGAAGCAAACACAGAGAGGCAGCCAGAATAAGAAACAAAGAAACATATCCCAAATAAAAGAAAAGGAGAAACTTCCAGGAATAGAACTAAATGAAATGGAGACAACCAACCTACCAGAGACAGAGTTTAAAACACTGATTATAAGAATGCTTAAGAGACCTAGTGAGAATTTCAACAAATAGCAGGCATAAAGAAGAACACAAAAACCACTAAAAAGAGCCAGTTAAAAATAAGGAATACATAACTGAAATGAAGAATACTCTAAATGGAATCAGCAGCAGATTAGATGAAGCAGAGAATCTAATAAGTGAATTAAAAGACAAGGTAGTAGAAAACACCAATTGGAAAAACAAAAAGAAAACAGAATAAAAAAAAACCAATGAAGGTAGTTTAAGGGACCTGTAGGACAACATGAAGCATAACAACATTCTCATCATAGGAGTACCAGAAGGAAAAGAGAGGAAGCAAGGGATCAAGAACCTATTTGAAGAGATAATGACTAAAAACGTCCCTAACCCAGTGAAGGAAATAGACATACAAGCCCAGAAAGCACAGAGAGTCTGAAATAAGATTAACCCAAACAGGCCCACATTAAGACACATCAATTAAAATAGAAAAGGTTAAAGACAAAGAAAGAATCCTAAAAGCAGCAAAAGAAAGACAACTAGCTACTTACAGGGAGCTCCCGTAAGATTATTAGTTGGTTTCTCAACAGAAACTTTGCAGGCCAGAAGGGAGTGGCAGGAAATATTCAAAGTGATGAAAAACAAGGGCTTACAACCAAGACTACTCTACCCAGCAAGGCTATCATTTAAAATTGAAGGAAAGATAAAGAGCTTCCCAGACAAGAAAAAGCTAAAGGATTTCATTACTACCAAGCCAGTATTACAAGGAATGTTAAAAGAACTTATTAATATTTAAGCAGAGGAAGAAAACAAACAAGCGAAGATGAAAAATATGAATAATAAAATGGCAATAACTGTGTAGCTATCAATAATCACTTTAAATGTAAATGGATTAAATGCTTCAATCAAAAGACATAGGATAGCTGAGTGGACCGGAAAACAAGACCCACGCATATACTGTCTACAAGAGACCCATTTCAGATGGAAAGACACACAGAGACTGAAAGTAAAGGCATGGAAAAGATATTTCGTGCAAATGGAAACAAGAAAAAAGCTGGGATAGCAATAGTTGTATCAAACAAAATAGACTTTAAAATGAAGACTATAACAAAAGACAAAGAAGGACATTACATAATAATAAAGGAATCAACCCAACAAGAGGACATCACCCTAGTAAACATTTATGCACCCAACACAGGAACACCTAAATATATAAAAGCAAATATTGACTGGCATAAAGGCAGAGATCAACTGTAACACAATCATAGTAGGAGACTTTAACACCTCACTGACAGCAATGGATAGATCTTCCACACAGAAAATCAACACAGAAACAGCAGCCTTAAATGGCACACTAGACCAGATGGATTTAATTGAGATTAACTTAATGGATTTATTTTTAGAGCATTTCACCCCAAGCAGCAGAATATACATTCTTTTCAAGTGCACAGGGAACATTTTCCAAGATAGACTACATGTGAGGCCACAAAACAAGTCTCAATAAATTTACGAAGGTTCAAATCAGATCAAGCATCTTCTCTGACCACAATGGTATAAAACTAGAAATCAGTTACAAGAAAAAAACTAAAAAATACACAAACACATGGAGGCTGAATAACATGCTAATAAACAATGAGATCAAGGAAGAAATCAAAAGATACCTTGAGACAAAGGAAAATGAAAACACAGCAACCCAAAATGTATGGGACACAGTGAAAGCAGTCCTAAGAGGGAAATTCATAGCAATGCAGGCTTACCTAAAAAAACAAGAAAAATCTCAAAGAAACAGTCTAACTTTACATCTAAGGGAACTGGAAAAAGAACCAGAGTGGATGGAAGAAAATAATAAAGATCAAAGCAGAAATAAATAAAATAGACCAAAAAAAATAATACAAAAGTTCAATGAAACCAAGAGCTGGTTTTTTGAAAAGATAAACAAAATTGACAAACCTTTAATCAGACTCATCAAGGGAAAAAAAGAGAGGACCCAAATAAATAAAATCAGAAATGAAAGACAAGTGACAACTGATACCACAGAAATACAAAAAAAATTAAGAAAATACTACAAGCAACTATATGCCAATAAATTGGACATTCTGGAAGAAATGGATAAATTCCTAAAACCATACAATCTTCCAAGGCTGAATTAAGAAGAAACAGAAAATCTGAACAATGAGATACCACCTCACTCCTGTCAGAATGGCTATCATCAATAAATCAACAAATAAGTGTTGGTGAGGATGTGGAGAAAAGGAAACCCTTGTGCACTGTTGGTGGAATTGTAAATTGGTGCAGCCACTGTGTAAAACAGTACGGAAGTTCCTCAAAAATTAAAAATAGAACTACCTTATCACTCAGCAATTTCGCTCCTGTATTTGTGTTTTCCAAAGAAATCCAAAACACTAATTCATATGCACCCTTATGTTTACTGCAGTGCTATTCACAATAGCCAAGATATGGAAACAACCAGAATTCCCATCAACAGACAACTGGTTAAAGAAATTGTGGTACATGTATACAATGGAGTATTACTCTGCCATAAAAAAGAATGAAATCTTACCATTTGCAACAACATGGATGGACCTAGAGGATATTATCCTAGTGATACAAGTCAGACTGAGAAAGACAAATACTATATGATCTCACTTATATGTGGAATCTAAAGAACAAAATAAATGAGAAAACAAAACAGAAACAGACTCAGAAACACAGAGAAAAAAACTAATGGTTGCCAATGGGATGGGGATTGAGGGATGGAGAAGGAGAAGGGATTAGAAAGTACAAATTGGTAGTTACAAAATTGTCACAGGGATGTGAAATACAGTATGGGGAATATAATCAATAATGTTGTAAAGATTATGTAGGGTATCAGATGGGTACTAGACTTATCAGGGGGAATCACTTCATAGATTATATATAAATGCCTAACCACTACACTGTATATCTGAAGCTAATATAAAATAATATTGAATGTCAACTATATATATAGTCACAGGATGTAAAGTACAGCATAGGGAATATAGTCAATAGTATCGTAATAGCTATGTACAATGTCAGATGGGTAGTAGACTTAGTGGGGTTATCACTTTGTGAGGGGTGTAAATGTCTAATCATTATGCTGTTTTGTACATCTGAAACTAGTAAAAAAAATAAACTATGTGGAAGGAAAAGAGACTACAAAATATGACCAGTTTTGAAACAGGACTAAATAATATTTCTAAAATATAATAATTGAAATTTAAAAATCAATGAATATTTTCAGCAGCTGATTACATATGGCCAAGACACAGATGAAGAAAAATATTCATAATACAATAGAAACAGAAAAAGGAATCAGAAATAAGAAATGAAGAAATATGACAGAGTAAGAACATCTAACATACATCTAATGAGAGTGCTAAGAGGAGAGGTAAAAAAGGAATGGGGTGCAGAAGGTTATTGAAAAATTACTGAAATAAATGAACTCCCAAACTAATAATGACTCAAGAAAATAGAGAAAATATATAAGCATTAAAGAAATCAAATCAGTAGTTTACAATCTTACCACAGAAAAAGCACCTGGCTCTGATGACTTTACTGGCAAGTTCATCTATTTTACATGCAAGAAAGAAATTCTGTCTTACACAAAAATTTCCAGAGTATAGGAAAAGAGGATATACACCCCAACTTAGTTTATGAGATTAATGTAACCTTGATACCAAAACCAGGCATGGGCAATACAGCCAACACCCTTTACAGTCACAACTTAAAAATAACTAAACTAAATAGTAACAAATTGAATCTAGAATTGTTCCAACAACAACAAAAAAGCAAATATATGACCAAATTGAATTTATCCAGGAAGGCAAAGTCGCTTAATGGTAAAACTAATACAATTTGCTACTTAAAGGACAAAAAAATATGTTATCATCTCAATGGAAGCACTGGATAAAATACAGTATCATTTATTACAAAAACTCTTACCAAAGTAGGAAGAGAAGAAAACTTAGAGTGAGAGAGTACATTTCTGAAAAGCCTACAGCAAGCACATACTTTATGGAAAATGTTGACGCCTTCTTTTATAAATCAGCAACAAGGCAAGAATGTCTGCCTTCACCACTTTTAATCATCTTACACTAGAGATCATAACCAGGACAGTAAGTGGAAGGGGAAAAAAAGAAATAGTTACTGGAAAGGCACAACGCAGTACTATTCTCAAATGACATGACTATCCGGAAAGCCCCAAAGAATCTACAGTTTAGCAAGATTACATTCTAATGATCAGCTGGAAGATGAAAATTTTCATAATATACTAAATACCCTGGTATCAATAAATATCAAGCACCTAGGAATAAATCTAACAAATGATGCACTAGACATTTACAGTAAAAATTATAAAATTTTATTGAAAATCACTAAAGAAGGTCTAAATAAATAGAGATAAATATCATGTTTATGGGTTGGAACATTCAATATCTTAAGGGAATCAATTTTCTATTGTCCCATACATTCAACGTTACTCCAATCAAACCCTTAACAGATTTTTTTGAGGGAGTGTATGAATACGAGTTGTAACACATAATTCTAAGATAACTCTAAACATGTATATGGAAGAGAAAAGCACTAAGGCACTTTTGAAAGTGGGGAGAATTGCCATCAAGAATTTTCATAAAGCTATGGTAATTAAGACAGTGGTGCCAGCACAGGGCCAAACTGTTCAATGGAATAGAATAAAAAGCCCAGAAACAAACTCACACATCTATGAAGACTTAATTTATGACAGAATGGAGCATTGCAGATCTAAAGAGAAAGAATGAACTTTATAATAAATGGTGCTAGGACAACTAGTTTCTCTTATGGAAAAAAAATTTTTTTTGAGTCTTACTTCATTCATATCATACACATAAATCACATCAAAATGGATTAAGAAATTAAATTGAATGCTAAAACTTTAAAATTGCTAGGAGCAATACAGGAGAATATCTTCATGATTTCAGGTAGGTAAGGTTTTCCTAGGACACAAAAAGTATAAACTATAAGTGAAAAGGTTGATAAACCATTTCATTAATATTAAGAACTTCTGTTCATCAAAATAATCATAAAGAAAATGAAAAAATAAACCACAGACTGGGTTATAATGCATAAGTGACAGAGGATTAATATCCAGAATATTTAAAGAATTCTTACAAATCAGTAAGGACAAGAGAAAAATTGGCAAGACTTGAACAGGCTCTTCACAGAAGAGAGAACATGAATAGGCAATAAACATATGAAAGATGCTCAATCTCATTAGTATTCAGGGAAATGCAAATTAAAACCATAATGAGATCCCATTTTGTACCCACCAGACTGGCAAAAATTCTAAAGTGTGACAACATCAAGTGACAGTAAAGACATAGTGCAACTGAAATTTTATATTTTGCTGAAGGAAACCATTTTGGAAAACAATTTATGAAGAACAAAATGTGAAGGCACTTGCCAGGACAGGTATCAAGAATTTTCAGAGTTATAATAATTAAGACAGTGTGGTCCCTCAGGGTCAAACTAATTGATTAATGGAACAGAATAAAGAGCCCAGAAACAGACGCACACATCCATGGAAACTTAATTTATGTTCTTTGGTAAAGTGAAAGATGCATATGCCCTATGCGTCAGCCATTCCATTCCTAAATAAATTTGTGTGCAGGTGTACCAGGAAACACGTATAAGAATGCTCATTGCAGAACTCTTTCGAAGAGCAAAAGAGAAAAACAAAAATCTAGGAAGAATCCAAATGTCCATAAACAGTGGTATATTGATACAATGAAGGTATTGTGTTATTTCTTAAACTGAGTGGTAAGTAAAGGAATATTTAATGTAGTCTTATCCATTATACCCTAAACATTTCTTTGTACTGTTTTCTATTGACTATTGGACCCTGAGAAATAAGATACCTACCATGGACTCCCGGTGGCTAACTGGACTCAAATTTTTTTTTT
>NW_017732353.1:429768-440811 GCF_001890085.2 Hipposideros armiger | reverse complement strand
TAGGTTGTAAACCTCTGTTTTTCATCACATTGAAGACCTCTTGCCTCTCCCTTCTGGCCTGTAGGGTTTCTGTAGAAAAGTCAGTTGATAATCTTATAGGGGTACCCTTATATGTAACTTGCTGGACTCAAATTTAAAAACAGAGCCTAGCAGCCACTTCTAAACAGAGGTCTCTCATGCAATCTAGGCTTTAGGGGGAAGCCTGCACTAAGCTGCCTGCCACCCACATTGATGTTTGCCTGCACTGTGTTCCTGCCACCTGAACCAACCCTTATAAAGGAGTTCCTGGAATTATATTTCAACCAATAGGACTGAGAGTCTACCCATCCAGTCAGAGCTGTGCAGCTATATCTCCATTAGCATCTTCACTGACCAATCAGAAAAATGTTTTTTGGACCAATCAAACTGAGGATTTGGAGTCCTCCTTTGCATGAGGATGGACCAATCAGGGACCAGGAGTGGGGACTTCTGTCTATAAAAGTCAGCTCCCCTCTGGCTTGGGGAGCACACTTTCCCTTTCCACTGATGACAAAAGACTATATTTGTCTGGCTGGAGCTGAAACACTGAAGAAGTCTTGACAGACCAGAGCGGAGCAGACTGGAGCAGAGCAGAGCTGCCTGGCCCCAGGGCTGCCTGGCTCCAGGGCCGCCTCACAGCCATGCTGTGCCTCCTCATAATTGAGCTGTATCACTATTGAGCTGTTCCACAGCTGCACTGTTCTCACAGCCGTGCTGTATCACAATTGAGCTGTTTGCACTGAATAAAGTTCCCTTCTTCACCACACCCCAAATTGGGGATTCCGGCTGGCATTGAATTGTTGCCAGTGACCATCGGTTGACAAACTCGGTAATTTTTCACAAATCAAGGGCAGTCCAGAAATGGAGACAAAAATATGATGTTAGAACACCAGTGGTCTCCTTTCTTTAGGCTGTTCTTAGATGAACTCCCCTCAGTTTGATGGCAGTAGGGCCAGCCAGCAGCTGTGGGTTTGGTAGGCTGAATTATGGCCCCCAAAGACATCCAGATATTCTAATCCCTGGAACCTATAAGTGTTATTTTACACGGCAAAAAGGGACTTTGCAGATGTGATTAACTTAAGGATTTTGAGATGGGGAGGTTATCCTAGATTATCCAGTTGGGCCCTAAATGTAATCAATCATAAATGTCCTTGTAAAAAAGAGGTAGAAGAAGCTATGAAAACAGAAGAGAAGGCAATGCAACTACAGAAGCAGAGATTGGGGTGACGCAGCCGCAAGCCAAAGAACGCTACTCGTCACCAGGGGCTGGAAGAAGCAAGGAATGGATTCTTCACCTGGAGCTTCCAGAAGGCAACCGTCCTGCCAACACCCTGATTCTAGCTGCCCAAAACTCATTTCAAACTTCAGGCCTTCAGAACTGGAGACAGTAGATTTCCATTGTTTTAAGCCACTAAATGTGTGGTTATCTCTCATAGCAGCGATAGTCGGCGAATGGGTAAGGATGCTCAAGCTCAGTCATCTCTTTGTCCCACATTTTCACTCAGGACGCACTCTCCTCTGCCTTCTGTTTTCTCCCAGCATTGGATGCCACAGTGTCCCCCAGGCAGAGAGATGCAGCAGTAGTCTAATCCTTTCATATGTCAGTGCACTGTTTCCTCTGCTGAAAGGGCTCCTCCCTACAATTTCCAACCAAAGCCAAAAAAGTCCTTCACACACACCCACAAAATACCCACCCAATAGAAAGAGCAATGGTCCAGCAGGCAGGACCTTGAATTCAAGTTCAAGTTTCCCACTGATTAGCTACGTGACCTCATGAACTTTTCTAAGGTGAAATTGAAACTCATTCATTTTTATGTCCCTAGTGCCCAGTGTAGTGCCTGCACAAAGCAAATGGGCAGTAAATGGGCAGTGAGTCAATGAATGAATCAATCGATCTTGAACACGGATGGAAGGCCTATCCACTGAAAAATAGAATCTTTCCAGTAACTCTTACCTCTCTTCCTCCATCACTATTAAGGGAAAAGACTAAACTCATGCGTTTTAGAGTTGGAAGGTCTTTGGGTTTGAAGCCAGGAGCTCATTGCCTCACATTAGCACCAACTACTAGAAACCTTTTCCTTCTGTCAAGCCAAAAATGTGTCTTCTAGTCACCCACTGGTCCTAGTGCAACCTTCTAACCACATTAAAACAAACTTCCTCTTACTTCCACATCTAAACATTTTCAGAAATCAGTCTCAAGTCTTGGCCTAGCCAATCAGGCTAGTCACCTTGATGAATGATCTAACCTCTCTGGTCCTGTTTTCCTTGTCTATCAAACAGCAGCCTGGGATCACTAAGATCCCTTCTAGCTCCAAGATGCAGTGTGGAAAACATTACCCCCTTGATGTTCAATCCCTCATCATTTTAAACTATCCATTGGAGTTTTAATTTCAATACTTTTTTACTGTTAGCATTGCTTCTTTTTCTAATGGGCCCATTCCTTACCCCACTCTACCCCAGGAACTGCTGTCTTCTTATATTTTCATTTTTTTTCCTTTACTTTTTCATTTTAAAAAGACTAATTCTAAGGTCTCTAAGTAATAGTTATTTTATATAAGTGATATATATATATATATTTTATATATATATATATATATATAATGTAATGTATATTACTTATTTAGTTAGTTGGTTAGTTGTTTCTGGAGGGCTAATCCTGCAGCCTGCACAGTTTGTTATCCCCTGCATGTGGGGGTTGTTACCTCATGAGTTTTGTAATTTTGGAATGTAAATTCAAGTTCTTTGGGGCTACTTTCATATGCAATGTATTGAGATCTTTTAGAGAGATTGGAGTAATTTCTGCCAGGTGTCTGAGGAGTAACACTGGCCCAAGACAAATTTTTATGTTAGTCTCTCAGCTGGAGGTACTCAGGCCAGGCAGCATGTGTTCATTTAAACTCCAAGCCCATGAGGACAGGTCCGTGGATGGTTTCAAATTCCCAAGGAAGATTTCCCCGGCTTCTATCCTTCTATTCAGGACTACAGTGTGGAATAGCCCTTCAAGTCTGAACTTTAGGCAAACATTCAGCTCTGACGTATTACTTCCATAGGTCCAAGACCCCTCCTTTCTCTATGTAGATATTAAAACCAAGCTGGGGGCCGGCCGAGTGGCGCATTGGTTAGGAGTTGGCTTGGGATGCCAGCTCTGAGCAGCAGGGCCCCGGTTCAGATCCCACATGATGAGGGCCAGTGACACTGCCCTCTACAGCTAAGATGGTGAACAACAGCTCGATCTGGAGCTGGGCTGCCGTGAGTCACCGGCGACGGTGTAGGCTGCAGTGGGGCTGCAGTGGGCTGCCGTAAAGCTACCGTGAGTGGCCGGCAGCGGGCGTGAGCTTTCACAAGCTTTCACGAGCTGCCGTGAGCCGCCATCAGTGGCTGTCGAATGGCCGGTGACCAAGCTGTCTCACCCAGGAAGAGCACAATGATCACAATACCAACATGGGCCAGTGAAGCGACATCCTCCACAACTAGACTGAAGAACATAAAGGACAGCAACTTCTCTGTTCCCCTTTCCCGATTCCCCAACACTGTTCCCATCCCCCAATTCCCCAATAAAATCTTAAAAAAATAAAGGCTCATGCCAGTTTCCTTCTTCCTCTGCCCTATCTCATCTCTGTTTACCTCTGCTTTGTCACATTCATCCCTTTTGTATCAAGGTCTCCATGTGCCAGGGGTCTAGACACCAGCAGTCCCACCTTCATATCTTTCCAGCTCTGGGCTCTGTAGGCAAGGCTATCCTCTCCCAGCTTCAAATCAAGAAACCCTAGGGAAAGATCTAGTGACTTCATTTGGGTCACACATCCACCATCTCTGTGCCCAGGGAAACGTGTAGCTGGATCTGGGTCACATGCCCACCTCTTTGGCTTAGTAGCAGGAAGTAGGATAGGGTACATTACCAGAAGGGAATGATGGGAAACTTGTTTTGAAGTCCAAAGTACCATCTGCAAAGCATGACAAAGGGTGTGCATGCAGTACCATGCAAGAAAAAGCAGAGGGTGAATTTAACTGAGCTGTGACTGGTGAAAGGCAAAAGAAACAGGGGACATGTGGTATGTGCATGACTGTCCTAAGAGAAAAGGGGAAGACTAGGGAGCCACAGGGCTGGACAGCTCCCTTTGCTGGCAGGGAGGAGACACCTTTGATCTAGAACTGCAAGGTGACTGACAGGGCCTGGGGGAGGGGGTGGATGTCAGGAGAGGGTGTTAATTCAGGTAAAGGATGTTGCTCTCTGTTTACTAATTTAGGGAAGTACTAAAACTCTGACAGTGGTAGACCTTCCCTGATCAGGAATGGGCTAAGTCTGGGAGAGCAAATACTGAGCCAACATGTGTGGTCCCATTACCATCTTGCCCGCATGAATCACTCATGGGACTCCTTCTCTACTGACCCCAACCCAGCCTCCTATTCCTCCTCAAGACAGTGTCCCAGGCAGCCTCCTCTCAATCAAAAGAAATAAAACTCATTTGCCATCCCTTGTCAGGGTACGCATGCCATGCTTGAAGGTCTATACCAGATTACCTGTCAAGATTCCTTCAGACACCCTTATTGTGTGCCAAATATTTGGTCCTTTATCTTTACAGAGGGTGCCAAAAAAAATGTATACCCATTTTTTTTTAATTGGGGAATTCGGGGAGGGGAACAGTGTTGGGGAATTGGGGAGGGGGACCAGCCAAGTTGATGTTCTTCAGTCTTACTTATGGAGGGTGCCAGTTGCCATCTGGCTGCCCATTGGCAGCTCGTGGCCTCTAAGCTCAAGGTGCTGTGTTACAATCTTAGTTGAGGGTGGGCATAGCCACTATCCCATGTGGAAGTCAAACCCTTGTTAAGCCTTGTTAAGAGCACGTGCTCTATCCACTGAGCCATCTGGGCAGCAGCTCAAGCTGCCGAGTTCAGTCTTAGTTGCATGTGGGTGTAGCCCAGCATTGAATAGACAGCGTTGTTGTTAGGAGCACGTGCTCTCACCAGCTGAGCCATCCTGACACCTGTTGGTAGCTCACAGCAGCTAAGCTCGGGCGTAGCATCACTGGCCCATGTGGGAATCTAACTGGTGGCCCTGTTGCTCAGAGCTCGCACTCTTAAGCTAACTCTTAACCAACTGAGCCACTTGGCCGGCCCTGTATCCACATTTTAAGAAAGGGAAAAACTGTATTAAAATTGTAATACTTGATATATACTAATAACAAAAGATGAATACAAGTCATGTGTATACATTTTTTTGGCACCCCCGGTATTTCCTTTTTCTCTATAATCCCAGGAAAGACCCTGGATGTGACTAAAAAAACCCAAAGGGAAAACAATATTTTTCTGTGGGAAGGCAGATGAGAGGTGAAAAATCCAGAACAAACAATAGGTATATAACTATCCATCTTCCAATCCATCAGGGCCTTTCTAAGGCCCAGAACTAAAAGGAAAACATCCTCACGGCCCCAACGCAAACCCCCTCAGCTCCCGTTGGTTCTCAGAGAAATTTCAGCGGGCACGCAGAATCCTGGTAACCGGCTGGGCATGTGTGTGGCTCATTCTTGGCAGTGAAATTCCAAAGGTATCATTCATAGTGACAGTGACGACTGCCTGGCCAACTCTTGCCCCTCCCCCTGCCTGTTGAACCCCCTTTGAAAATATAAACACACAACACACATACTACACAACACAAAATGAAAGCCTCACTAGGTGACTACAGAGAGCCTGACTCCCCTTCTCTTGTTTTTCCCAGTGCTCTTCCTTACCCCAAATAACACAGAGAAGATACCTCTCACTTCAGCAGGAAGGGGAGGACTGAGCCAGTAATAACCTGGTGAGACCCTTACTTATCACCTTACCTTCAAATAAGACACAGCAGGAAGAAGTGCACCAAAGCTACTTCACAGCAGGCAGGCAGGATTAACAAACAAAGAACAGGGCAGCAGAACAGCAGAAATCTAAACTAGTATTTTTCACTTCCTTGAGGCGGCTACTCCTGTTTATAATCAATAAACATGGTGCTCAGCAGGTGCAAGAGGGGAGGGGGGACTACTGGAGCAATGTCTCTTCAAACTATTAAGACCTCAAAGGTAATGCTGGCCACCACCCTTATCTCATAGATAGGAAGCTGCAAGCCAGGGCGGGTGAGAGCTGCCCTTAGGACTCTGACGTTGGCTCAGACCAGCCCTGTGGCTAGCACCCAAGTATGATGAATTCTAGCCCAACGGCTTTCCTCTCACAACTACTGAAACGTTTACCCAGCTCCTATCCTGTATTGCACCACAGTGCCAAGAAATAACTCCTCAGCCCACTTGAACCCTCCATTAACAGTATCGTTTTCTGCATTCCACATTTTAAAAGCAGGCCCCAAAGAAAGGCAAGCTTATGTTTAAGAATTTATGGCTTTCTTTCTTTTCTTTCTTTCTTTCTCTCTCTCTCTCTCTCTCTCTCTCTCTCTTTCTTTCTTTCATTCATTCATTCCTCTCCCCCCCTCCTCCTCCGTTTGTGTTGCAACAGTTGGGGAACATCTTGAAGACAAGCCTCATTCCTTCCAGTCTCCTTTACCTGTACACGCTGACCCAGGGCACACAGACTTCATGCTCCAGTCACAGTCCTAACACTTAGCCAGATCTTCAGCCATCAAGCGAAGATTCTGTTTTAAATATCAGACTGTAGTTTCTAAAAACTAACATTTTACAAAAGATATGCAATGTGCAAATAAGGTTTGTTTTTCTGCATTGCTGTTAGTTATTAAGAAAATTTGTTGAAGTAGGACTCGCTTTTCCCCCATGCAGTGAGTTAGAGTTTTGGTCAACTGATCCCATCAGTAATGGGATGCTCTGGACCCAACATTCTGGGCCTTGGCCAAAATTATGTCCACAATAAGGCAACACCTGCTCCTTGGATAAATGCTTTAAAGCAGAGCATTCTCCCAAAAAGGCACAAAGAAATCTCTGTGCACCCCTCCAGTGCACATGAACATACTCTCCCCGGTTGAAATTCATTCCTGCCTAGGTTTTAAGTTGTTTGTAAAGGAAATAAAGTATTTTACAGAAGGCATGCAGGTCAGTCCTAAATGAGCTCCAATGTTGCATGCAGATATCAACCAGATTCTAACAAGGCCAACCTTGCTACTGTACTCAGTATCTCTTCCCTAATTCTTCCTAGGTTGAGCCAAGAGAGTTAGGAGGAAGACAGCTGGCAAGAAAGTGGCCTCTCAAACTGGCCTTCAGTCCAAGGTCTTTGCCCAGTGGGCACAAGTCTGTCCTGATGGCCACTGACTTGTGGCCACTGACCTCCATCTCCAGCCTCCCTGCTTACCCCAGGACCTCTGATCTCCTTCAACACAGCCAACCTTCACTGAGTGCACTCAGGTACCAGGTACTACTTCAGAAAAGAGCCTTGAGAGGGGGCAAGGGTTTGGAGAAGTAAATAAGCCATGATCATTGCCTTAAAACATTCACAGCCAATGGCAACACAGACATCCACAAGCTGGCTGTCCCTAGATACTATCAGCTTTTCTTGAGGCCTCTGGTTCGAAGGAAGACCCTCCTCAGAACACAGTGATAGGTTCTTCCTTAAGTGTTCCTTGAGGGCCAGCTGAGTGGCGCGGTAGTTAAGAGCTGACTTGGGATGCCAGAGGGACCCGGTTCAGATCCCACATATGAGGGCCAGTGACACTGCCCTCTACAGCTAAGATGCTGAACAACAGCTCAACCTGGAGCTGGGCTGCTGTGAGTCACCTGCAATGGCATAGGCTGCAGCCATTGCTGCAGTGGGTTGCCATGGGCTACCATGTGTAGCCAGCAGCCAGCGTGACCGGCCAGCAGCCTCCGTGAGCGGCTGTCCAGAAACCGGCAACTGATCTGCCTCGCCCAGGAAGAGCGCAACGATGGTGCAAACTTCGGCCAGTGAAGCAACGTCCTCCACAACTAGACTGAAGAACAAAAAGACAGCAACTTGTCTGTTCCCCTTCCCCCAATTCTCCAGCGCTGTTCCCATCCCCCAATTTGCCAATAAAAATCTTTAAAAAAAAAATAAAAAGGTACCGAGCTCAGTGCCTAGCAAATAAATAAATAAATAAATAAATGTTCTTTGATGTGACAGAGGCTTACACAATCATGAAAAGACTGTTTACAGGAAATGGGACTTGTGGACAAAAGTCATAGGATGCCATACCAGAGGTTTGGGAGCTTGACAGAGATCAATTTAAGACCACTGTCAAGGCCAGGCAGAAGTGTAAAGGGTATTGGACCAAAAATCCAGAGCCTGTTTTCTTCACCAGCTCACCTCATGTTCTTGGGAAAGGCACACATCCTCTACAGCTTTACAGGTGAGAAGGGAGGACCTGAGCAGTGGTTTTTATTAGGTAAAATCCACATCATTTGCAAATTATATTTTATCAAGAACCCCAACATATAAAACAAACAAAAGGGGAGCTGCTTGTGCTGAATCAAGGCTGGCTGGGTGGCCCTCAGGGAAGCTAGTTCGAAAACCAAATGAGTAGATTAAGTCTGAGAGCCCCTTCCAGAACTTTTATACCCTCTCAGGTATCTGAGAGGACAAAAGAAGGAATCATAGATTTAATGCTCTTCATGGTGCTTGGCAATTTATATATCATGTGTCATTGAAATCTCTGCAACAGTAACATGAGGTGAACTAGCCTGTGAACTAGGCTCTCTCGTGAACTGCAATTTTTTGGCAAGGGGCAGAACTGGGATTTGAACCGTTTCCTGACTCCAAACATGGTATTCCTACTACTTGCTAAGAGGAATATGGAAATTTGTGCTGAGTTGATATTTTCCTTCAATTGTAAATATAAACATGAACGCATATATACATAGGGAAAAATATTTTGAAGAATATACCTCTCAAAATTGTCATTAGCTATCTCTGTGTGGTAATAAGGTGGGTGGTTTTCAGTCTATTCACCTATATTTTCTAATTTTTCTATAATGAACAGGTATTATTTACATAAAACACGTACTACTTATTAAAGTGGTTTTAATCATTCCGAACCGACACTTCCTTGTTGGGTTGCTATGGAGAACTAGGGGTTTGGGGGACAGGTGGTATCTATAACCTTTTGGAGTTCAGAGTGGGAATAACAACCCCACATCCCACAAACTCTCCCTTGAGAGAGTCCTGAGCTGACCTGTCGGGCAATTCTCACAGTCATTTAAGTTCTCTGAACTTCACTTCTGGGAAGTGTGGTTGTTTTACAAAGTAAAAGCAAGTCCCTGAGACCCCTCCCAAATACATGCCTCTCCTATCCACCCCCCCTCAACTGCCTTGTACAGTTAGGGGTGTGTGTGAATAAAACTAAAAATGGTCACATGGACCCTAGACCAGATACCAGTAGTATCTACAGAGATTGTGCCCTCCAGCCAGGCCAACAGACCACTTAAACCCTCTGGCTCCACCTGAGGGTCCCCTCCTCTCCTCTCCCCAGAAGCCACTGGCAAATACCAAGATCACAGCACTACTTCAGGAGAAAAAATACCATCCTGAAGGCAAGACAGGCTGTGGTCAGGCAAGGGGTGGGGCAAGGCGTGCCAGCTTCTTCCCTGTATTATTCATGCCAGCTCTGCCCTCAGAAATCTTCTAAATATTCAACATGCCACCTCCAGGTACAGCACAAACCCCCAGCAGTCAGCAACAGCTGTGGGGAGGCCTGCATGGAATGAAAGACTTGGGGGCTGAGAGGCACACACACTCTGGCTTTGGCAGGAAAGCCCAGAATGGTGGCCAGGAGACAATGCTAAGAACAACTTCAGAAGGCTGCTACTGGCTGCTTCTTTGAAAATCAGTGAAGAGCTGCAGAAGACAGGAGATGTTTCAAAACACAGGGAGTGATGGTGCACAATCAACCGGAGTCTGGAGCACCTCTTTCTCAGACAAAGAAAAAGCCTGAGACACCCCTCTCTCGCCCCCACTCCCCAGACCAACTGAAACTCCAGCTCTCCTGAACAGGTGTCTGAATCTGTCCTGACTCAGGCAAGAATGGTTAGGAAAAGAGAAGAACTGAACAGCCGTGTCTATCTCCAAAGGGGAATAAACCCACAAGGGGAGGAGATCTTCAAATGTCTACTCAGTTCTAGAGCTTGACAGAGAAAAACACCCCCCACCCCCACCCCCAATGACTTCACACAGGCCTCACCCCAGATGACTCTGTGCTCTCCTGCAAGGGCCTGGGAGGTGTCATTGCCACCATCCAGGTGGCTACCTGTCAATTGGAAATTTCCAGTGAATTCCAAGAGATGGCTGCTCCTCTCTCTCCCTCAAACCCCCCCCCCCAAGAGAATCAGACCTGGGGGACTGTTGTCTTCACCGCTGTCAATGTGAGAAACCTAAAAAGGAGTATGTTTTCATCCCCACTGGGAGCCCCGCCTCCATCTCTCCACCCTTCTCCGCGCTGACCCCTCCAGGCAGCGCCGCAGGCTCGTCCGAGCTCTGTCTGTCATTTTCGCCCCACAAAAGCGTGGCGGCCGGCAGGGTGCGGCGACGGGCGACCCCAGCATTCCTCCCAAAAGGAGAGAGTCGCTTGTCACCGCGGCGCGCCCATTCCGGGCCTCCGCAAATCCCACCAACCCGGGGAACAAAGCGGCAGGGCGCGGCGAGCCGAGCCACCGGGGAGGCCCCGTGCGCCCCAGCCTTGGCGGCCCCGCCCGCCGGCCCCCCGAGCGCCCGCCGGGCCCCGCAGGGCAGCAGCCGCGTCCGGCGCCGCCCGCTCGCCGGCGACCTCAGCAGCTACTGTACCTACTAAAATTAGAGGCCGCCGGGTATTAATAGCCGCAGCGCAGGGGGGCGGGCGCAGCCCCGGGGCCGGGGGCGGAGAAGGACGAGCGGGAAGGGACGCGGGGACGAAGGCCACTTACACCACCAGCCTGGAGATGATCCATGACACCATGGCGGGCGGCCGGGCAGGGCTGCCCGTGCGACCGGGAGGCTGCGGGCGGCGGGGCGGCTGCAGCGCTCGGAGCACGTCAGTTCGCGCACGGCCGCCGCCGGACTGAGCGCACTCGCCGCGGTGCCGGGCGCTCGCGCGTCGGCGCAGCCGCG
>NW_017732353.1:403455-429713 GCF_001890085.2 Hipposideros armiger | reverse complement strand
GGCGGCCCCAGCCCCCGGGACTCGGTGGGCCCGCGGCGATTGGGCGGCGAGCGGGTCGGGCACCAGCGGGACCCGCCCCGCCCCGCTCGCCCCCGCCCGCCGCTGAATTCGGGCGGTTCCTCGGCGCTCACGGAGGCGCCGGCTGCTCAAGGGGAACCTTGCGATGTCCCAGTTGGCAGGGCAGAGACCCGATGTCGTCCCCTCCTCGTGTGATGGTGGAGAAACTGAGGCCGGGACCTGGACCTTGGGAATCTGTCTGCCTGTTGGGGTGGAGATTCAGCCATCCCTCACTCAGACACAGCGCTAGCCTCATTGAGGGACTTACCTGGAGCCAGGCCTGATCCCTCCAGTCCGTCCCCCCACAGGGCATTAACTGCATAAGAAACAAGTCTGGGCATGTGCCTCCCCTAATGAAAATATCAAAGAGTTCCTACATGAGCTGGTCCCTGCCTACAAACTCATTGCCACCACCATTCCCCAAATATCGCTCTAGCTCTTTTCACTTCAGGCATTTTGGACTTAACATATGTGCTGTTCCCTCTTCTCTGTTCATGCTATACCCCATGCTTCACCTTTTTCAAGGCTCAGAGAAAACGTTACTTCCTAAGATAGTCCTTTCATAGGGGGCTGCTCCAGCATTTTGGTGTGAAATTGGCTCAGGGGTATAATCCAGCCAGGAGTAAACTAGAAACTGCCATTGCATAGCACCAGTGTCCTGCTGAGCCATTTTGGAACCTTAGGCTAATGGGAAACTTTACATCCTATACACACGTTTATATATATATATATATATATATATATATATATATATATATATATATATAGCGTTTATTTATCTTGATTACTGCATTTTATGGCACTCCCTTAAATTTTGCCCCTGAGCAAGTGCCTCAGTCTCCTCACCTTAGTCCTGACCCTTATTATGTAAGTCCTTGTATATTATTCCCTTATGCTTGGAAAAATCTTTGTGCACTGCTCCTCGACTCCGCTGCTGCCTTCCTCAACTCCCTCTGTGGTGCTCTCTCAGAGCACTATTCTCCTTTGCTGATGTTCATGTCATGTATAATTCAGTGTCAGATGTGAGAGACACAGGAAAGAGCTAACTTGAAGCGTTCTTTAAAGGAACCCTGCCCAAGTCAGTTTCCCAGCAGAGGCAAGAAGAGCTCAGAGCTGGGCAGAAAGGGGCTGGAAATGTACCAATAGAGTGCACCTCAGTGTGTGTCACTCAGGGTTTGGAGCAAACTTTGATGGACAGAGGAAGGGAAAGAACAGAGAGAGAGAAGAAACTTGCTCTTTTATTTCATTGTATCTCTTTCAGTGTAACTGTTACACATATTATATCTCTCCATCCTAGACTGCCTCCAGTTTGTTCTTGACCCTGGAAAACATGGATACATGAATCCCTTTTAAACAATGGGATTCTTATAGCCCTATCAGTTGGTTCCCTTTAAGTTCTTTTTCAAATAAATTGCTGTTATAATGGGTGCTTATTATCTGTTTTTGCCCTGCATCCATCCCCCTTTCTTCTGGGAAGTCCTCTCCATTTTGCATTGGGGAATGAAATTTTCTCACCACCTTGATTTTCTTTACTACCTTGATTGGTTCATGAGTGATCACTGGACATAAACTGGGCTAAAGTTTTCCCCTAGGATTTTTAAAGTTGAAAATAGGAAAAAGAGACTTCCATTTTCATCCATGAAGAATTAGCTGTCATGGGAATTGTCCCCCATTGTAAACAACTAAAAAAAAACAGAAAAAAAAAATACACCTAGCAACTGTTTTCAAGCATTGGCCAACAGGTAGCATGGAATTATGGTAACTATGGAAAGGGAAACAAATGATGTTAGGCCTACAATTGCCCCCCGATACTGTCTCAAAGCAGTTTCCAGGTATCACTGCAGGAGTGGGGAAACCAAACAGAGCAATTTCACAGAGTTGAGGAGACAGAGATCAGAACTCAGGAAAACTGAGGCAGCTAGAATTTGTGGAGCAGAGTATTAGAGAGGAGGGCATAAAGAGAGAGAGAGTGACAGAGATCTGCAGAGGGAGCCCCTCAAGTCTTTAGTTGAATACTGTGCAGAGCATGCATGGGTGAAATTCCAGGAGGTCAGGAGGAGAACCACCACAAAGTAGTATACCAAATATTTCTTGGAGTTCACACAAGCCTGGGAATATTTTGTCTTCACACAAGCCAAAACAGAGAGACCTCTTAATATATGAAGCATTGGACACAGTCCTCAAAAGTTGGCTTAGTATTGGAACAAAATTAGCTCTACACTAAAAACTGATCTGGGCCTGCCTTAACACAGCTTGAAAGCAAGACTCAAAAGGATCAAACTTATCCTAAGTAACTTAACTGTGATCCAGGGGGAGATAAAACAGCTCAACACTATTTAAAGAAAAACAATAAAATCCAATATTCAATAAAGTAAAATTTACAATGTCCAACATGTGAACAAAAATTATCAACCATGAAAACAACATGACTCATAAGCAGGAAAAGTCAATCAATAGAAACAGAACAAGAAATGAGAGAAATAATTGATTTAGCAAATGAAGACCTTAAAATATATAATATTTGAACAGACATTTCACCAAAAATAGACAAATGCAAAAAAAAAAGGCATATAAAAGCTCTCAACGTTACTGAGAAATAAAATTTGAAATCACAATGATACCACTACACATCTTTAAGAATGGCTAAAATTAAAAAGACTGACCATACCCAGTTCTGACAAGGATGTTGAGCAACTGGAACTCTCATACACTGCTGGAGGGAATGAAAAATGGTACAACCATCTTGGAAAAGTGGTTTGGAAGCTAAATATATACTTACATATGATTTAGAAATTCCACTGTTTAGATATTCAGCCAAGAGAAATGACTACACATGTCCATATAAAGACTTGTTCATATCAACTTTATTTATAATGGCCAAAAACTGACAAAAAAGTGTTTATCAACTGGTGAATGGATAACCATATTGGTAAAATAGCTTCCCCTTATCGAAGGTTTCATTTTCTATAGCTTCAGTTACCTGCAGTCAACCTTGTTCCGAAAATAGTAAATGGAAAATTCTGGAAATAATAATTTATAATTTATAATTTTAAATTGTGTGCCATTCTGAGTAGCCTAATGAATCTCCAGCTGACCCATTTCATCCCATCAGGGATAGGCAATCTACACTACCTACCCATCAGCCACTTAGTAGCCACCTCATTTATCAGGTTGACTATCCTAGTATCACAATGTTTGTGTTCAAGTAACCCTAATTTTACTTAATAATGGCTGTAAAGTGCAAGAGTAGTGATGATGGCAATTCAAATATGTCAAAGAGTAGCCACCAAGTGTTTCCTTTAAGGGAAAAGTTGTGTATGTATAGGGAAACAAATTATATGTAGGGTTCAGTACTATCCATGGTTTTAGGCATCTGCTGGGGGGTTTGAAATGTATCCCCTAAGGATAAGAGGGGGACTACAGCATATCCATTCAATGGAATATTACACAGCAATAAAAAGGAACAAATTACTGGTAATTGCAACGAAAGGGGTAAATCTCAAAAGCATTATGCTAAGTGTAAGAAC
This sequence comes from Hipposideros armiger, assembly GCF_001890085.2. Taxonomy (NCBI): domain Eukaryota; kingdom Metazoa; phylum Chordata; class Mammalia; order Chiroptera; family Hipposideridae; genus Hipposideros; species Hipposideros armiger. Next base: position 426,129 of record NW_017732353.1, on the reverse strand, counting down.
CCAGATACAAAAAACTTATACTGTATAATTCCATTTACATGAAGTTCTAGGCATGATAAAATGTTTTGCTCTACAATTTCTAGCTGCTTCAGTCTCCCTGAACTCTATCATAGTGACAGAAAGTGGTTCCCAGATTCAAGGAATAGGAGAAGAGAAATGACTGCAAAAAGGTATAAGGGAACTTTTTGGATGGGAGGAAAATTCTATATCCTGATAGCGGTGGTAATTACTAACCATATACATTTGTCAAAGCTCACAAAACATTACACTTAAAATTGGGGAATTTCATTGAATATAAATTATACTTCAGTGAAGCTAATTTAAAAATTAGAAAAAATTTTTGTACTATGCTATGTGAAGCATAGTAGCTCTAAGTAGCTATGTTTTTTTAATTGGTCTTTTTCTTACTGATTAATTTTTTGTATATTAAGAAAATAAGAGCTTTGTAAACATAAGAGCCGGTAAACACTGTGCTCGTCTCCTCTCATGGACACCTCAAAATTGTGACTAAATCACAGAACAACTGTCACTGAGAATCTCCTGGAATATGGCTAAGTCCTAGAACTAAGGATATACAGAAGATGCAACATCAAGACTGGTAGGAGGGGCAGAGAGACCACATGGGCTTGTCCCACACCCACATGTAGTGGTTAAATACTGGGAAGGCTATCTTGGCTGTGGAGGTACCCCTTGAGGAGTGAGGGGTTCCAGCCTCAAACCGGGCTTCCCAGCCCAAGACTACAGAGCTAGGAAGAGAAGTCCCCATAACTTCTGGCTGTGAAATCCAGCAGATTATGGCTGAGTGCGACGGAGGGCTGCTGGAGTCCCAGGCATTCCTCTTAATGAGCCTGTGCACAAACTTACTTACTGACAGACTCACTCTCTCTCTGCTCCAGTGCTGGGGCAGTGCTCAAAAGGCACCTCAAACAGGGAGGATCTGAATTGCCTGGTTTCAGTGCAATGGCTGGAAGGGAAGTTTTGTCCCAGACAGAAGTGCTGGCACAAGCCATTGTTCCTTTGTTGAGCCCTGCCCCACCCAGCCTGCATGCACAGGTGGGTGCCATATCTGAGTTTCCATCAATGTGGCTAACAGTGTTTGCCTGGCCTTGGTGATTCCCTGAGACTCCAGCCGGCCCAACTTGTGGGTCCAGCCAAGTTGCTTCCAATGATTTTTCCAAATAAACAGCCTGTCTTGACTCAAGCTGCAGACTGTCCTAAAATCTCTCAAAGGTTCACAAACCCCAAATAAGAAGCATCTGGCCTCAGCATGCCCAGTACCCCTTGCTATGCAACCCCAAGCTGGGCACTAGTGGCAGCCAGCATCAGTTCACAGCTTAGTCTCTCCCAGGCACCTCCACATCCAGCACAACTGGCAAACATCTGCAGATTACTCTGTAGCTCATACCAAGTGGCTTTGGGCTGGGCACAGGCAGCGGCTGAAACTGACCTGCACCAAAGCCTCTCCCAAGAGACCAACTTCAGATCACACAAGAGCACCACCTAACCACCTCCATAAACAACACACCCAAAGGGCACACTCAGCAGGTACCACAGTCCCACTAAAGTAAATCATGCTTTTTAGTGTCAGTCCCTGCACAACAGCTCCTCTGCTAAGGTCATGACCAGTCCTCACAGCCAATCAGCCTGAAGGTCAATCTCTCCCATTAAGATGCAAACAGCAATCAAGGTTAAACTACAAAAGGGCTCACACAACCCAAGCAAGGAACCACCCAGCTCAGGTAATCAAGGAAACTGTGACACCAAGCCCCCAGGACACCTACTACATAAGGCCACTTTACCAAGATAAGGAGACATAGTAGCTCTACCTAATACATAAAATGAAAAAAAGAGAAAAAACACAAGGGGGAAGCCAAAATGAGAAGACAAAGACAAAGAAACATTTCCCAAATGAAAGATCAGAATAACGCTCCAGAAAAAGAACTAAACTAAAATGGAGACAAGCAATCTACCAGATACAGAGTTCAAAACACTTGCTATAATAATGCTCAGTGGGGCTGGCTGAGTGGCACATTAGTTAAGAGCTGTCTTGGGACGCCAGCTCTGAGCAGCAGGGCCCTGGTTCAGATCACACATTAGGGCCAGTGACGTGGCGCCCTCTACAGCTAAGATGGTGAACAACAGCTCGACCTGGAGCTGGGCTGCCATAAGTCCAATGCAAGCAGTGGCGTAGACTGCAGTGAGGCTGCAGTGAGGCTGCAGTAGGATGCTGTGAAGCTACCATGAGTGGCTGGCAGCTGGCGTGAGCTGCCAAGAGCCACCGTGAGCAGCCGTCCAATGGCCGGTGACCAATCTGCCTCACCTGGGAAGAGCGCAATGATAATACCAACATGGGCCAGTGAAGCGATGTCCTCGATGGCTAGACTGAAGAACAAAAGCACAGCAACTTGTCTGTTCCCCTTCCCCGATTCCCCAATAAAATCTTAAAAAAAAAAAAAAGAATGCTCAGTGATCTCAGTGAGAACTTCAACAAAGAGATGGGAAAAATAAAAATGGAGATAGAAAAACATAACAAAGAACCAGTCAGAAATGAAAAATACATTAGAGGGAATCAACAGTAGATTAGATGACTTAGAGGATGGAATCAGTGATTTGGAAGTCAAGGTAACACAAAACACCCAATCAGAACAGCAAAAAAAAAAGAATCCCCCCAAATGAGACTACTTTAAGAGGCCTTTGGGACAACATCAAGTGTAACAGCATTCACATCATAAGGGTACCAGAAGGAGAAAATAAAGAGCAAGGAATTATTTCACTATTTGAAGAATTAATGACAGAAAACTTTCCTAACCTAGCAAAGGAAATAGACATACAAGCTCAGGAAGCACAGAGGGTCCCAAACAAGATGAACTCAAAGACATTCACACCAAGAAATATCATAATTAAAATATCAAAGGTTAAAGACAAACAGAATCTTAAAGACAGCAAGAGAAAAGAAGTTAGGTATGTATAACGGAGTTCCCATAAGACTGTCAGCTGATTTCTCAACAGAAACTTTGCAAGCCAAAAGGGATTGACACAAAATATTCCTTGATGAAAAGAAAGGACCTACAACTAAGATTTCTCTACCCAGCAAAGCTACCATTTAGATTCAAAGGACAGATAAAGATCTTCCCAGACAAGAAAAAGCTAAAGGAGTTCATCACCACCAAACCAATGTTAAAGGGATTTCTTTAAGAAGTAGAAGAAAAAGATTTAAAAATATGAATAAAATGCCAATAATTATATACCTGTCAATAATTACTTTTAATGTAAATGGATTAAATGCTCCAATAAAAAATAGGGTGGCTGAATGGATAAGAAAACAAGACCCTTACATATGCTGCCTACAAAAGATTCACTTCAGATTGGAAGACACACAGAGTGAAAGTATTGGGATGGGAAAAGATATTTCGGGAGAATGGTAACAACAACAACAACAACAAAGAGCTGTGGCAGCAATACTTATACCAGACAAAATAGACTTTAAAACAAAGGCTATAACAAGTGAAAAGGGACCCAGTAATCACACTTCTGGGTATTTATCTGAAGAATCCCAAAATTGTTACTTTGAGGGGACATGTGCATCCATATATTCATTGCAGCATTGTTTACAGTGGCCAAGAAGTGGAGGCAGCCTGGGTGTGCATCAATGGAAGAACGGATAAAGAGAATGTGGAACATACATACAAAGGAATATTGCTCAGCTGTGGAAGGGAATTAGTTCTTGACATCTGTGGCTACGTGGATGGACCTGGTGGGTATTGTGCTGAGTGAAGTATGTCAGACATAGAAAGATAGATGCAATGTAATTTCACTTATATATGGAATCTAAAGAACAAAATAAACAAATAAAACAGAAACAAACTCATAGATACAGAGAACATTCTGATGGTTGCCACATGGGAGGGTTGGGGGGCGTGAAAAAGGTGAAAGGATTAAAAAGTACACATTGGTAGCTACCAAATAGCTATGGGGATGTAAAGTAAATCATAGGGAATGTAGTCAATACTATGGTAAAAACTATGTATAGTGCCAGGTGAGTGCTAGACTAGTCAGGGCAATTATACTTCTTAAATTATATAAATGTCTAACCACTATGCTGTACACCTGAAATTAATATAAAATAATATTAAATGTCAACTGTAATTTAAAATTTTAAAAAGGGGGAAAAAGGTGAAGGGGAATAAAAGGTTCAAATCTCCAGGCATAAAACAAATACATCATGGGGATGTAATGTACAGTATAGGGAATATAGTTAATAATATTGTGACAGCATGGTACAGTGTCAGACAGTTGCTCTACTTATCATGGTGATCACTTCTTTAGGTATATAAATGTTGAATAACTATGGTGTACACCTGAAACTAATATAATATTGTATGTTAGCTATATTTTAATAAAAATCTTAAAAATATATGAATAATAAAATGGCAGTAACTACATATCTATCAACAATTACTTTAAATGTAAATGGATTAAATGCTCCAATCCAAAGAAATAGGGTGGCTGAATGGATAAGAAAAGAAGACCCATTCATATGCTGCCTTCAAGAGACTCACTTCAGGCACACATAGACTGAAAATAACAGGGATGGAAAAAGATATGTCATGCAAATAGGAACAAAACAAAACAAAAAAAGCTGGAGTAGCAATACTTATATCTGAAAAAATAGATGTTAAAACAAAGACTGTAACAAGAGACAAAGAAGGACCCAGTAGTCCCACTTGTGGGCATTTATCTGAAGAAACACAAAACACTCCAGAGACAACGTTCCCAGCTGCCTTAGGTCTCCCGGGGCAGCATGAAGAACAATGAGGACACCAGAGAAGCGCTGGGTAGGAGTAGCGGAAGCTAGGACCCTGCATCCTCTGTGGTCTGCCCACAGCAGGAAAATCAACCTTTGAGCAGGACCTCAGTCACCCACTCTGGCAGAAGCGGGACTGGACCGTCACCATCCTCACTTACAATAACATCATGCAGGACATGTTCCTCAAGGAGGCGAACGCTTGGTTATTGCCATCCCAAATGAAATTGCTTCATCAGGAACTGTTGAAGTACTTAGAATACTTCTTGCTGGCTGTCATTAATGGATGTCAGGTGGCTGCCCCACCCAACAGGACTGAAACCATGTGGGAAGATTTTATAACCTGCTTAAAGGATCAAGATCTCATCTTCTGTAGCTCTTAAGCCCATTCTTGCTACCTCTTAATAAAGACTGTTGTTTCTAGACCTTTGTTTTTTATTTTAGATGACAACTTCTGTTATCAAAGTATGAGATATGAAGTCTACCAACTGGCTCGGAAATATTCTTTAGGCTTTTGCCAACTCCTTTTAGATTATTTTCTCAAGACCCATTTACAGAGGAATGGCCAGAGACCACAGCACTGCCTGTCGAGACCATCCACCTGACGGGAAGATAGAAGGGCCCAACCCTAGGTAAAATGCTTGGGAACATAGCAGTCTCACAATTCAGAGTCCCATGTGTTCTTCTGAGGCCAGCCCAAAGTTGACAGATTTATTGCTTACTGCTTTGGAAAATCCAGTAAAATATGTTGAGGACAATGTGGAACAAAAGGAAACAGACAGAATTATTTGTTCAACTAATTTTCTTCAGCAAGCTGATCAGACATTCCAAAGAATTGTCTCTCAGACAATGAAGGGAGCGAAAGATGAACAAGTGCTGCTGTTTCCTCAGTAGATCTCAGTTCCTGTCAGGTTCTCACAGCATGAGCATTGTTACCCTGGGGTGATTCTGGGTTCACACTTCCATATTTTTCATACATCATGATCCTAAGCACTTCCAATGCTTCAACTGGAAATGAACAAGAATGTAAAATGATCTGATCCACAGCTTGAGGAAAAACTTGCTGTATTAGATCATCATGGACCATATAAGTAATTTTTTTACTGTATACAAATGTTTTGCCTTAAACACTGGCATTGATATGGAAACTCAACATGGGTACGGATACACCTGAGATTGTTTACCATGAAGATAAAACTTAAGTTTTAGGGCCTCTAATTTGCATGGGTCCCTTTTAAGGACTTGTTCAGGATCCTAGCAATACAGTCACATGATTATATGTCTTCACAAAATGTGCAAAAGTAAAATATTTTAGTTAAAAATCTGTTAAGGCAGCTATTTTCCCCACTCCAACTCTCAACCACACTCCTTTTTGTGTTGAATGTTATTCAAGTGACCAAAGACATTTTGGGGAGCTGGCTAAGGTGAAATTGAATTGGGAATACATTTTGTTAGGGCTTGGAGAGATATACAGGGGGTGCCAAAAAACTGTATACACATGTTAAGAAAGGGAAACTGTATTAAAATTGTAATACTCAATATATACCCATAACAAAAGATGCATACAAGTCACATTTGACTTCTGCATTTACAAGAGATGCTCAAAGTGGTTACCATCAGCATCTAGACACTTCTGATTACAGCGAACTACTGCTTGAGCAACGTTGACCAAAGTGTCCACTTGTATACATTTTTTTGGCAGCCCAGTATTTATGGAGTTGCAATCATTTTCATGTCTAGTTAAGTTGTGCTACTTACCAGTAGAGGAATGGCTTCCAAGAATACTTCTATTGCCCAGTGTGCCAGCTTCATGACACAAAGGTTCAGAGGTAAAGACTGTATTATGGTATGAATGTGTCTTGCAGCCTTGGTCCTGGAAATGTTTGGAAAATGGTAGAGAAACAAACTTAAAAATGTACAGAGCCACAATCTAGTTTATGACTATTCTTCCAATTACTGAGTATATAAAACTTGAAGTGGAGTGTTCAGTTCTCATCGGTTCCTATTCAAAACTATTCTTTCAGGAATATACTCAGTACTATAATGTATATAATTATAAATGTACTGTATCTATTTCTTACTTTTTGATGGGCATGATAGGATGCATCAAGTTTCCTGTGTTTATAGAGTGTAAACCTGTAGCAGTACTAGGAAGAGCAAGTAAATCTGTTATATGATTCCCAACAGTAAATAAGAAACATTTTAATCAACCATGCTAGGATAAATGCTGAATTATATTTCTATTCTCTCCGTGGAAAATGCTAATACAAATTTTTTTGTCAAATGAAGAGATGATGAAATATGCAGCCAGAAAAGGTAGGAAAATATTAAAGGAGCATTAGATAATTAATAAAAAATTATATTATTTTCACTGGCTTTACTGACATTTGTGATTCTCTTCAGCTTTTAAAAATTTGTAATTTGTTATGATTTCTTTTCTCATTCTAAAATATATTCACACTCATAGTTAATTTTATATCATAGTTTTGAGGACCCTGCTCCCAAATTCTTTACATTTCAGGACTTATAAACTTGAATATACATATTTATCATATTTAATTTGCATTTCCTACACTGGTCAGTGAGATTGAATTTCATGTGTTAATTAACCATTTATGTCTCTTCTTTTGAGTATTGCCTTATCGTTTTTCTATTGGAGCATTTTGCCATTTTCTTATTGGTTTGCAAGAGTTCTTTGTGTGTGTATATATATATATATATATATATATATATATATACCTCTTATCTGTTATGTATGTTAGATAAGTCTGTCATTTGTCTTTTAAATTTGTTTGTGGTATTTATGACATATGGAATTTTAAATATATACATATACATATATAAATAAATATATATATACATACTTATATATATTTATATATATATATTCATTTATATTTTATCCTAATCAATAATCAATCTTTATTTCTAATACAGAAACTTTACATTTATTTCCATTCTATTGTGTATTTTTTTATTTGGGGCAAGTATTCCAGTCTTGTCAAATTATTTTTAATCCTGCTATCAGTGGTGTTAACTATTATACCCAGTGTGTCTGTTAGATTGTTTTCAGCTGCAAGTAGAACACCCAACCAAACAATAGGAATTCATTTTTCTCACATAACAAGTACAGCACAGGTTGTAGGTTTAACAGCTCAATGATATCTGGGTCAGCTTCTTGGCAATACATTTGGCCTTTCTCGTGGCTAGGAGAGGGCTGCAGCAGCATCAGACAATACATCCTTGCACAACTACGTCCAAAGGCAAGCAGGAAAGAACAAGGGCCTCTGACATTTTTAACAAGGAGGAAATATTTTCCACGAGCTCCCCCACAGACTTTCCCTTACATTTCAGCAGCCAGACCAGGGTCAGATGGCCACCCCAATCAATTTCTGGCAAAGGGAAATAAATATACTCTGATTGGCTTGACACATTCATGATTTTTTTTCTCAGGGGCTGGGCCATCTTCCCTGACCACATTACTGTCTGATGCTGAACAAAATTGAGGTTCTAATAATAAGAAGAAATGGGTGAATAGCAGTTGGATGGGCAACCAGCAGTGTCTTATCTGCAAGACCAATAAGTTTGTTGTATTAGTTTGCTTGAGCTGCCATAACAAATTGCCACAAATTAAGTGGCTTAAAACAACAAAAATTAACTCATAGTTTTGGAGGCTAGAAGTCTGAAACCAAGGTGTTTGCAAGGCCAGGCACCTTCTGAAGGTTCCAGGGAAGAATCCTTCCTAGCCTCTTCCTAGCTTCCTAGATTGTTTGCCAGCAATCCGTGGTATTCCTTGGCTTGCAGTTGCATCACTCCAGTCTCTTCCTCTGTTTCCATGTGCCTGTTTTCCCTTGGTGTCCATCTGTGTGTCTTCACATGGCCTTCTTATAAAAACACTAGTAATTGAATTTAGAGCCTACCCTAATCCAGTGTAACCTCACTTTAACTAATTATATCTGCAAAGACCGTATTTCCAAATAAAGTCACATTCATTGGAACCTGTGGTTAGGACTTCAAGATGTCTTTTTGGAGGGCACAATTCAACCCTCAACAATCACCATCTATGCCTATATCCAAACCTCTGATGCAATGCTGACAATACTTGCCCTCAGCACACACTTCCAGTGATCTCATCTATAAGAGTTAGGTGTCCTATTCCTCATGATAACAGTCTTGACAATTTACGTTTTAAACATTCTCCCTGCTTTTCCAGAAGAACCTCTATTTTTGCCAGTCTCCCCATCTCCAGTCTTCTCTGGAGCCCACTCTAGAGCATTTGACTCACCTATGTGTCACGTGGCTTAGCTCCTGTCAATTGCTCCATCCAATGGCAATTCTAAAACTACCTTCAAACAACCTCACCCTATTTACCAATTCTCAACCCAGGTTCAGAGAACCTATAGGTCAAAGAAACTTCTTTGGGATCTGCTGGCAGTTTAGATGGAAGAAAGGAAGGGGGAGATTAGGAGGGAAAGGAGAAAGTGAGAGGAAGGAAAAATAAATGGTCTGGCTGAGAATACAAACAAAATAATAATAAAGGAAGGAAAATAGAGGAAGGCATAAAAGAGAGATATAATAAAAAGGTAGTGGTGCCAAGATTGAAACTGAGAAAGACAGGTTTCAAACAATGGTCTCAGCTACTCATTGAGTTCCTAGATACACCTAGGAAAACCCACACCAAGGTATTGACCACAGGGGTGGTCTCAGAGGAAAGGAAAAGAGAAATAAAGCTAACCTGAAGCCCTAGCCCTGGCCAAGACATCTCCAAATTCCACTTCGTTTGCTTGACTCACATCTCATCTTCCCAGTATCCTTACTGAGCATCTAAAGAGCTCAATCATCTCTTACTTAGTGTGTCTTCAGGACCCTCAGAGCCAGAATGAACCTTTGTCTCCAGGCTCTACCAGGGTCCTTCTGGATCCTCTTGAGCCCAGGAGACTATGACAATTTTAGCACCATCTTCCATAGGGCCATCCTTAGTTGTGGCTCAGAGAATAAGGCAGCCACAATAACAAAAAGTTGTGCACAGATCAACCTTATGAATGTGGCAGCAAATTCCTCTCAGCACTTTGGAACTAAGTAAGCAGGCAACTTGTAATCCCTGCACAGTGGGCTGGAAATGGATTTTTCAAGGCAACCAAAAGATGAAGCTGTCTATACCACCCAAACATGCCGTGGGACTTTCTCTCCACATTCTATTAAAGCACTCCTGCTGAAATGGCTGAGTAGAACACAGGTCCATGAAAAGTGTAGATATGTCTTGAGTGGTCAATAGCTATAGAGCCACAACTCTGTTTGTCCAGAGGTTTTGTCTGGAAGCCTTGAATACTAGGAAGATGACTGTGGTGTGAGCTGAGAAATGGTGAACATTTCCTTAGTACTCAGCTTGATAGTGTAAGTCAAGTTCAGTGGTCTCTTCCTCAGGAGACTTGTAGATTTTGGTTATGTCATATTGAGGTACACATCATATAGTGTGACTGTTTGGCTCATGGGGAAATACCCTGATATGGGACGGTAGAGTCTAAGAAGTCAAGTCTGGGCTGTTGACCCTTCCTCCCTGGCCATAGTTGATTGGTCCAGAAGTGGGTACCTCACTCAGACCAGGCCAATCAGAATCCTTCCCTGAGTTTTTTTCTGTCTGTCTGTTTGTTTGTTTTCAAGTTGAAATAATGGAAATGTAATGATTCCACTCTGATGACGGATGTGTGTTTCAGAAGCTATTTCCCTCATTTTTCTCTTTGCATGGAAGAGACCGTCAGAATTAAGAGGAATTTAAGGTGACATACAGAAACAAGAGTAAGGAAGAAGGATGTCAGCAAGAAATCCTTGGTTCTAGAGCTCTGTCTGGTTCCAACCCCATCCTTGCTCTTCCTGTGTCATATAAGCATCCTTACAACACATCCCCCTTTGGGCAAAGGGTAGGTTTCTGTCACTTGCAAGCAAGAGTCTTGAGAAATAAATAATTTATTCTCACTATAGGGCCCTTGGCCCCTGGCAAACACAACTCCTCAGGGACCTTAGTGAGGAATGACCCAGCTGTCACTGCTAACTCTTATCATGTCTGTGTCATCGCTGTTGAATGTCTCAGGTTGTCCAAACCCTCTGGCCACAGGCCAGGCCAGCATAGACCCAGGTCTAGCCAAGTGGGTCAATCCCTATACTTCAGCCTGCTGAAGGCAGAAGGACAAGTCAGGTCAAGGTTTTTGAAGGCAAACAGATAGTTAAAACTCAGAGAGGCAAAAAACCCAACACCGAACCCACAGGGCAGCATGGGAGCCAAAGAATTAGAGGCAGAGTTAGGGACCTGGGAAGCTGGTCTGTGGGAATAGATCAGTCAAGGCAGAAGGCAGGTCTCTGATTTCTCTCCAGGAAGTGTTGGGCACCTGTAGCTCTTTCACTTGCTGGGTGAGAGGGTATGGTCTGCTGGCTTAAAGGTTTGCTTGAGATTAGCTCAGTACTTCACTAGTTCAGGGTAAATTTTATGACGTTTATGGGCCTCAGTTTTTTCATGTATCGAAAGGAGATGATGATACATAACTTATGTGTTTCTTGTGAACATCAAATGTGATAACCTCAGTGTGGTAGTTTATTTAAAAAAATGGCTGCAATTATGACTAATAATATGGAGGTTTTCCAAAAAATTAAAAATAGAACTACCATATGATCCAGTAATTCCTCTCCTGTGTATTTACCTGAAAATATAGAACACTTATTTGTAAATATGTATGTACCCCTATGTTCATTGCAGCATTATTTACAATAGCCAAGACATGGACACGCACTAATTGTTCACTGATGAATAATTGGATAAAGAAGATGTGGTACATATATACAATGGCATACTACTCAGCCATAAGAAAGATGAAATAGTGCCATTTGAGACAACATGGATGTATCTTGAGAGTATTATACTAGGTGAAATAAGTAAGACAGAAAAGACAAAAACTCTATGATTTCGCTCATGTGAAATATGAAACAAAAAGTAACAAACAAACTCATAGATACAGACAACAGAATAGTGGTTGCCAGAGGGGAAAGAGGGGAGGGGGAGGGTGAAGTGGGTAAAGGAGGTGAAATACGTGGTAACAGAAGGAAACTAGACTTCAGGTGGGTAGCACACAATAGGGTACAAGATGTCAAATTACAATCTTGTACACCTAAAAATTTTATAATATTACTAAATATTATAAAATTACTCCCAATAAATTTAATTTTTAAAAATGGCTGCAAATTCTTTGATACGCCTCCCTTCAAGAGGTGTTGTCTTTGTCCCATCCCGTTGAATCCAGGTGAAGAAGTGAATGGTTCAACCAATATTTTACAGAAGGAGTGATGTCATATGACTTCCAAGACCAGGTCACAAAAGTCTATGTAGTTTCTGCCTTATTTGTTACTCATTCTTAGAGCACTGAGCCACCAGTATCATAAAAGAAATGTGACTACCCCGAGGCCACCATGCTATGAGGAAACCCAAATCACATGGAAGGCCACATGTAGGTGCTCCAGTTGACAGTCTCAGCTGAGCCCAGCCTTCAAACCATCCCAACCCAGGCACCAGACATACTATTGAAATAGCCTCCAGATAATTCTAGCCCCTAGTCATCAGAGTCACCCCCAGCCACCTGTGTCTTACCAGCTGAGTTTCCATATATACTGGAGCAAAGACGTGTCATTCCACTGTGCTCTGTCCAAATTCCTGACCCACAGATTGCAACGTGTAATAAAATGGCTGTGGTTTTGGCCACTAAGTTGTGGGGTAGTTTGTTACACAGCATTATATAGATAACCAGAATGCCATGTAAAGCTCCAGGTATAGTAACAGAGTTGGAATTTGAACTTATTTCTCTGATTCTTCAGACCATAAACCTTTTACTTCATCAGTGGTTCCTGGGAATCAGTGCCTGGAAATGACAGCATTTTCAGTGAGAAAAATCAGAATAATGTACTGAATTTTTCATAAGCTGATATACTCCATCTATAAGTCCATCTTATTCTAAGATTGTCTTTTTTATCTTTGGGGTTATTAATATGTCTTTTCTTTTATGACATAATGGTGATAGTAATTAGTGGTTGTTGTTTTATTAATGTCTTTCTCAGCAAAGTAAAAAGCTACCGAACTATGTCATTTCCTTCAGTTACTTTTGTTTTTTTAAAGATTCACTTGTGTTTGAAATTCAGAAGTCCAGGAGCCACTGTCCTGTCCTATTCCTTGACATAGGAATACCATAGAATCAGAGGTGGATATATTGGAAACTTGACATTGTTGTAGGGTTTTGTTCCCTATTCCCTTACAGGAATATCACATGTGTTCATTTATAATTTATACAACACCTGTTTCCAAAACAAGGTTCAAGTCTGCAGGATAGTCTTATAACAGCTTCTGAGTCAGATGGAGCCTTTCCCCAGACGCCAACAGTATTCAAACAGTGGAAGGGAGTAGATGAGGGATGATCTTACGCTATCTGTTGAAAGCTGAGCCCTTGGGCAGGGCTCAGCATGGAAAGGCAGAGATTGAGACCAGGGGCCCTTAGCCCTCATCCTGGCCCAGCCTCCAACTGTGGGCTGGCAGCTGCAGCTTATTCTGTTTCCTGGTGTATGGCTCCTTAGATGTCTATCTTCAGGCCGTAAATCTTCGTCTTAGGCAACACCTCTTCTCTTCAGGTGACTGGCTGCTGTTTCCAGCCCGCTTTATAAATGATCACCCATTGTGGGACCCAAGAACTTCTTGGGAGGCTAGTGCAGCAGAGGGATTAAGAGTCTGACCTCTAATGGGCCAGCCGAGTGGCTCAGTTGGTTAAGCGCTCGCTCAAGAGTTAGAGCTCTTGAGCTGCCGAGAGTCGCTGGCGACGGCGTAGGCTGCAGCCCCTGTGGCAGTGGGTTGCCATGGGCTACCGTGTGTAGCCAGCAGCCAGCGTGAGCGGCCAGCAGCCGCAGTGAGCGGCCGTCCAGAAGCCGGCGACTGATCTGCCTCGCCCGGGAAGAGCACAATGATGGTGCCAACTTGGGCCAGTGAAGCAACGTCCTCCACAACTAGACTGAAGAACAAAACGACAGCAACTTGTCTGTTCCCCTTCCCCCAATTCCCCAGCGCTGTTCCCATCCCCCCAATTCCCCAATAAAAATCTTTGAAAAACAAAAAGAGTTAGAACTCTGAGCAACAGCAGTTCGATCCCCAGCCTGAGCTGAGCTGCCAACAGGTGGCAGGATGGCTCAGCTTTAAAAAAAAAGAGTCTGACCTCTGGAGTTAGAATTCCTGGATTGAACCCTAGTTCTGCCACTTAATAGGTATACCGTGACCTTGGGCAAACTCGTTAGCCTTTCCGTGCCTCCATTTCCCCATATATAAAATGAGGATAATAATAATAATACATATTTCATAAGGTGAGAAGTTGATAAAACATTTAAGACAGCGCCTGGGAAAGTCAACTACCATAATGAGCTATCCTTCCCACCCATGAGAATGGCTAAAATTAAAAAGACTGAGAGTACCAACTGCTGACAAGCATGAGGAGCAACTGGGACCCTTTTTTTCTTTGATCACAATATTTATAAATGTACAACAATGCTTCATTAAAAAAGAGAGCAAGGGCCGGCCGAGTGGCGCGATGGTTAAGAACTGGCTTGGGACACCAGAGGGCCCTGGTTCGGATCCCACATATGAGGGCCAGTGACACTGCCCTCTACAGCTAAGATGCTGAACAACAGCTCAACCTGGAGCTGGGCTACCGTGAGTCGCCGGTGACTGCGGAGGTTGCAGCCCCTGTGGCAGTGGGTTGCCATGGGCTACCATGTGTAGCCAGCAGCCTCTGTGAGCTGCCCTCCAGAAGTCGGCGACTGATCTGCCTCGCCCGGGAAGAGCACAATGATGGTGGCAACTTGGGCCAGTGAAGCAATGTCCTCCACAACTAGACTGAAGAACAAAACGACAGCAACTTCTCTGCTCCCCTTCCCCCAATTCTCCAGCACTGTTCCCATCCCCCCAATTCCCCAATTAAAAAAAAAATCTTTTTTTATTTTTTTTATTTTTTTTTTTTTAGCTGAGCCATCCTGCAACCTGTTGGCAGCTCAGAGGCTGCTCAGCTCGGGCTGGAACTCGAACCGCTGTTGCTCAGCGCTCAAACTCTTGAGTGAGCTCTTAACCAACTGAGCCACTCGGCCAGCCCCAAAAAAAATCTTTAAAAAAAAAAATTAAAAAAAGAGAGCAAAATGAAAAAAAATCTTTTAGAATGTGCAATTTTCTGAGAATATGTTGAACTTGAAAAGAGATTTATTTTATAATTATTAAAAAATGAACAGTTTGAAAATCACCACTAGTAGCCTAGCATAAACAATTCATTATGCAAAACTCCCTAATGAAGGTTATACAGTTTAGAAAAAGCAAATCTACCATGTTTTTTTGTTTTGTTTTGTTTTGTTTTATAAAGGCAGTTTCAGGGCCATACAAAACCCTCAAATTTCTAGCTTTGCCAGACAGTAACAGTAAATGTCCAGACATTTGGATAAAATTTAATGTAATGCAGGAGAGCCATTCTTGCTAGTTGAGGAAAACATGTAGGAAAGCGATGTGGGAGTACATTTACCCAGTTTAAAAATGAGCTGATATACTGGGAATCAGTCCTGATGGCAGTCCATTTACACTAATGATCTAGCAGAAGGACAACTGAAGTGCAAGACTAAAGAGCCTGGTCTACAAAGACGCTTTGATGAGTAAAATAAGTCTCAAATTTTATGATCAGAGCCAGACTGTGTACAAGGGACAAAGAAAACCAACCCACACAGTGAATCAAAGATTTCTTTTTTGTTTGTTTGTTTTACGATTTTATTGGGGAATTGGGGGAAGGGGAACAGACAAGTTGCTGTCTTTTTGTTCTTCAGTGTAGTTGTGGATCAAAGATTTCTTAATAGTGACACTGTATCACACAAGGGCCACAAATCAGGGAACTTTAAGTTTTTAATGGTAGAAACAGGACTGGATTATTTCCTTGGTGGAAATTTGGCAAATTTTCTTTAATAGCAATACCAAGATTTGGTGCTGTCAAAAGGTGTATCAGGCTGGCATTTCAAATGTTGTTGGGGAAGGATAATGGCAGTATTAATTATATTTGGGTCTGTGTTCAAAAAGATGTGTCCTTAGTATACAGATCACATAGGAACCTCTATTTCAAAGACTGAGTGTTGTAATGCTAAAGTGCTAGCTTAGACCAATTTAAGAAGACAGTCAAGGCTCATCTGCAGAGCTAACAATGAATACATAAATTGGCAAATTCTACAATGTTCAGAGAGGAACATCTAAGATGTTTGAGTGCTAAACATATTAAAATGATGGAATAAGTAGAAGAATTCACGGTGTTTAGACTAGACAAGAGCAAACTGAAATAAGTTAGTTAAAATGCTGTCCAAACATTCAAAAGACTGTCATATAGGTTGGGGTGGACTGTAAATACCTTCAGAGATAGACCCAGGCTCTAACCAGAAAAAAATATGGAGCTAAACCTAATAAAATGAGCACAGGGACAACATGGTACATTTAAATACAACATTTGATTATTTCTAAGTTCAAGAGAGGACAGACAAGCAACATGTGTGGAAAACATGGGGCTTTAGTCAACAGAAGGCTCAGTGTTAGTTGTGGGGTAATTTTGACACTAAGAAATATAATGTGATCTTAGGCTGTGTTGATGTTTCAGCACTTCCCAAAGCATATTCTATGGGCCATTCATTCTGAATATTATTAATAAGTTTTATAGAGGGAAAAGAGTTAGTTGTAGAGTCCAATACATTTTGGAAATGATATATAAATCAGTGTTATTCAAGACTTTCAGGGTTTTAATGTGTTGAATACACTGCAAATTTCTAAGAGAGGAATATAATATGAAGTATCTTCTCAACTTGAGAAATCATAGATAACTCTTTTCAAAGGCATGTATTGTGGTAAAACTATTTAGCAGAACGCATTGTGGAAAACATAGTAACAAAGTTACAGTATATCAGAAGAGGGAAATGATGATCTTGCTTTTGGTCAGACCCAAGGTGGGTTGTGTGATAAAAGTCAGGCACCATGATTTGAGAGGAGAAAACTGATGGGAGAGTAATCAAAGTGATGTCAAATGACTCTAGGTTTGAGAATTAGCCATGTCAGACATGGTTAAAAGAACAGAGGTTATTTGGCTTGAAGAAGAGAAGACCTAGGGAAGACAAGACAAATGGACTTCAAATATTTAAAGGTTTGTCATATAGTGGACAGGGAAATAAATTTTAGATCATTATTAGAGTAAATTTCTGGTCTTTAAAATTGTTCCAAAGTTTTCAAATTTCGAAATTGTTCTAAATTTCCAGTCATTCGCAGTTCCAAAATGGCTGCCTTTGGAAAGATGAGATTGTGCGTTTCCAAGGGTGCTGGAGCTTCAACTGGAATGACCAATCTGAGAAATGATCAAAAATTTTCTTGACCACTTCTGTCTGGATTTTATCAAAGAGAAAGAAGTCCTTTTCTTCCACCATCTTATCCTGATAAACCTGATTTGATTCATGCAGCTAGAGCTTTACTAGGTCCTGTGTGGATTTTATACATTTCACTGAGGAAAAGAGAATGTCCTTTGCAAGTCACCAATCCATTTGTTTATCTCTAGTAGGTTCTCCTTCCTCTTGTTAAGCGGCCCCCAGCTGACACGAGTGGCAGTTGGCCTTGGTTCACAGCATAATCACTCCCAGGCACTGCCAAACCCAACACCAGAAATCCACCATGTTTGAAGAATCATTTGACCTGCATTCTAAAAGCAGACATCACTGTTTATGTTCTGTCCACTACTGTCCTACCTTGTCCCCAACAATTCCATTTTGGGAACATCAACTGAAGATAAGTATTATGAAATGTAACAGTGGAAAACTACTTAGCAATAAAAAGGAATAACTACTGACACATGGATGAATCTTAACATAGCCTTGTGCTATGTGAAATAAACTAGACTCGAAAGACTACATCCTATATAATTCCAATTATATGAAATTCTGGAAAAGGTAAAACTATAGGGACATAAAACAGATCAGTGATTGGCAAAGCCTGGGTATGGGGTGAAGAGATGAACTACTAAGGGGTAGGAGGGAATTCAGAGGGTGAAGAAACTGTCCTATATCTCGATTGTGGTGATGGTTGCATGACTCTAAGCATTTTTCAAAAATCATAAAACCATACACCAAAAAGGATGAATGTTACTGAATGTAAATTATATTTCAGTAAAAAAGTCAATCTGACATTTTGCATATTTTAAAATGTTACTGACAGCTAGTAAAGAAGAATTATCTTTCCCTCTGCTTGCAATCTGTCAAGAAATACTTTACCAACATGCTATGTTTTGTGGACTTTTTTTTTTTTTTAAGATTTTTATTGGGGAATTGGGGGATGGGAACAGACAAGTTGCTGTCCTTTTTTTTCTTTTTTTTTTTTAAGCTGAGCCATTCTGCCACCTGTTGGCAGCTCAGTGGCTGCTCAGCTCGCTCCAGGAATGGAACCGCTCCTGCTCGGAGCTCAAACTCTTGAGCGAGCTCTTAACCAACTGAGCTATTTGGCCGGCCTGCTCTCCTTTTTTTTGTTCTTCAGTCTAGTTGTGGAGGACGTTGCTTCACTGGCCCAAGTTGGTACCATAATTGCGCTCTTCCTGGGCGAGGCAGATCAGTCACCGGCTTCTGGAGGGCCGCTCACGGAGGCTGCTGGCTACACACGGTAGCCAGAGGCAACCCACTGCAGCAGGGGCTGCAGCCTATGCCGCCACTGGCGACTCACGGCAGCCCAGCTCCAGGTTGAGCTGTTGTTCAGCATCCTAGCTGTAGAGGGCAGTGTCACTGGCCCTCATGTGGGATCAGGGCCCTCTAGCGTCCGAAGCCAGCTCTTAACCAACGTGGCACTCGGGGGCCCTGGACTTTTTTAAAAGACGGATTCCCTGCCCTAACAGAGTGTAGAAGCTCATTAGAGAAACGTGTCTAAAATATTAAAATAAGTTACAGAAAAAGGCTAGGCAAAACAATTTTGAGTGATATATCATAGAATACACTTTATGTATGCTCAAGAGGAAGGAAGGAAAACATAATTCCTTTTGTCAAAAGCTACAGGAAATGCATGGAATGCAATTTTGGAAAGGTCTTAGTGCTTCTCAATATAATGGTTGTTATCATCGCTTACTTTCAGCTGAGGAGACTGAGACTTGGGGAGGACAAACACTCCGTCAGTGATCCCTCAGCAATTAGGTGTCAAAGCTGAGATTCTAAACCAAGCCTTTCAGACCCCATAGCCTGAGATCTTTTACATTGCAGTGTGGGCATAGAAGAGGTTATGACAGACGCTACGTGGTGTGATTTCAAGCGACAGGAACAGAGCGGGAAGTTGAGGGATGTGCGTAGGCCACGGCCTGGTGCACCGGACCTAGGCGCTGGGGCGCAAGGACCGGGACACACACACACACACACACACACACACACACACACACACACACACACGCTCGGTGAAAGCCACAAGAGTGAAGGGGTGGCAGGGTGAAGGAACTTGGGTTGTCCCCTCAGGCGACATCACAAGCGTCACATGTTGCATTAGTTTAAGAAATGCTCCCACTTTCGCCTTTCACTACCAGGCTGACGCTGCTGCCCTCACACTGTTCTCACCGCTCCAGCTCTTGTACTCTGGGATATAGTAGTATTTGTCCCCGAATGGGTTTGTGCCCACTTGCACTTTACTTCCTTTGACAGCACTCTCCACAAGGCACGGAACAAATCCCCAGACGAACCCCTGCTGGATGCCCGGGTCCCAGGGCGAGTCTAACTGGAGCTCTTATATTGTATATCGTTGATGTGAATTAAAAATGATATAACCACTTTGGAAAACAGGCTGGCAGTTTATAAAGTGCCAAAATGTTTTAAAGATTCATTTATGAAATGAAATATACACATAAAATACATAAATATGAAAAACAGTGAATGTCTTTACAAAACAAGAAATGCATAGTTACCCCATGGCCCAACAATTATACTACTGGGTATTTACCTAAGATAAATAAAAACATATGATCACACAAGACTTGTACATGAATGTACATAGTAGTACTATTTGTGGCAGCTAAAAAAGTAAACAACCCAAATGCCATGAACATATCAATGGATAAACAAAATGGGCTGTATCCATACGGTGGACTACTACTCAGTAATAAAAAGGAATAAACTGATACACACAGCAACATGGATGAATCTCAAAAACTTTATGCTGAGAAGAAAAGAGTACATACCATATGAGATATATATATATATATAGATAGATAGATAGATAGATAGATAGATAGATAGATAGATAAACTCTAGGGGAGGAAAATGTAATCTAGAATGACAGAAAGAAGGTTGGTATTTGGGTAGGGTGGTGAGAGAAGATTGACTGGGAAATAACACACGGGAACTTTTCGGGGTGATAGAAATGTTCTCTCTATATATATTTTGCTGGAGGGTGTATAGTGTATACATTTTTAAAAACTCAACAAGACATACACTTAAAATATATGAATTTTATTATTATATAAAAATTAAACTTCAATAAAGTTGAGTTTTTTAAAATCTCCCTATTTGTGTATGATACGATGCTCCGGCTGAAACTTGGGCTAGAAAATATCTTTGGAATTCTGAAGGGAAGACGCAAATGTGGGGTGGAGGAATAAACCGCCATTTATTATTTACAAGAAGTTGTCTGTCTCTCGGGATCTGTTCTGGAATAGAAACTGCATAGGGCAGGGCTCTTGGTTGGTTTTACTGTGCAATGGAGCCCAAGTATCCATCAATTCATACCTAATACTTGGTTGGAACTAAATTAACATGTATTGAATGAATGGACTTTGAGGGCATATTGTTTCTTTGACTTGATAAAAATGACGAGGATGGGCTCTTACATTTCCTAAGGGTAAAGACAGTATGCATGCATTGTTTTGGGGGGAAGATGCAGGTGTTACTGTCATATGGATCCAGACACTGAGAGCCATTGGGATGTGAAATTGTGTGCACTTGCACTTTGTAGCTGTGGGAAGTATCCAGCCTTCTCTCTGTCTCTCTGTATATCTTTCATTTTAAGGTGCGGGTGTGAATAAATGTTATTTGGCTGTGAATGAATCTAGAAGACACTGTCCTTGAGATGTTGCCTCTTGCTCGGGGTGATGGGGGTGGAATTTTGGTTTGGTTCTGTGTGGGGATGAGTGTTGCTTGCAGGATATGAGGGGTGGATGGGACAAGAGGAAGAGACAGATTTAATGAGAGACTTTGTGAGACTCTAGACACAAGCTGGGCTGCTTTGGGACCGAGGTGAAAATGTGTGGTGTTGGGGAGGGAGGAAAGGGCATCTTTGATCTCTCCAGCCAGGGCCCAGATCTGCATTGGCATGTGGACAAATGAGCCAGGAGCCAGGGAAGCAGCTCCTTTGATATGATCTCCAGGGGCACCACTGGCAAGAGCCATGGTGACACTCCCTCAGGTCTTTGGAACAGGAAAGGAAGGACATGGCAGCTGCTGTATGGGAAATATACTGGTCAGAGACACTTGTGGGCTCATACAAGGTGCTCCTTTGGGGACCCCAGAGATAACAAGAGACAGACACCTTATGGGGCTAGGAGAGTCTGAGAATCAATAATTAAAGCAGTGGAGGGATTGAGCTCTTACTTGAGCATTAATGAGAATTCAATAATCAATACTATATATTATTTATGGACATACAAACACAGAGTAAAAATAGAAATGAAAAATACTGAATTTGAGATCCTGATTACTTCTGGACAGAGAGTAGAGGGGGATGTAATCAGGTAGAAGTACACAGATATATCATGTAAGCAAAACCTCAAGAGGATATCTACCCATCTATATCTACCTAGCTATGTCTATGTGTTCTTTGTTACAGGATTTTACCATATACAGTGGTGGGGGCTGGTTAAATAGTCTCTGGAACGTTGTTTCTTCTCTGTTGCTGGAGCTGGAAGTCCACAGGGCAGGCCGTCAGGAAGAGAAGATGGACGTAAAGTGGGGAAGAATGAGAACAAGGTGGAACCCATTGAGTATGAGCTGAAACCCACAAGGATGAGCAGGAAGCCATGTCAGTCACCTCCAACCTTGATGAGCTGTCCTGCAGGAGAAGCTGGCACCCTTTGTCATGGGGATAAGTAAATACACACCTGGCTCAGCAGTCTGAGAAATGGAAGGAAGAGGCAGGGCAAGGTGAAGCACTCAGGTGTGGACACTGTCCCAGCCACCAAGGTGAGCAGAAAAACAACATACAATAAAAGCAACTGTCCTGCCCTTCCATGTGTGAAAAACAATATGGCTGCCATTTCATATCTCAGAAAAAGTCTCTTGTGGCCCACCTTAAGCAAAAACATACAGAGAAGGAAATTCTGGGAAATGCAGTTCAGCCCAGTCAAGTTGGGATATTACAAAGCCACTTAGAATTAGAAATTTTATGTTGTAAAGCTGGTAGGTATGTACTTAAGTGTTCATTCGGTTATTCTCTGTATATTTTTTTTATGTCGGAGGTGTTTAATAATAGTTAACAATGTTCTTCACAGCTGGGGAATTGTAAACATGTTGATTGCGCCTGTTTCTGACGTCTATGGCCTATAAACATTTAGCATCATAGATGTGGCAACTAAGACTCAAGGTCACCCAGCCAGCAAGGGGCTGCACTAGGACAGGACAACCACGCATGCTCTTTCCTCTAGACCAGAGTACCTTCAATAAACATGAGCTACAGGTGACCTAAAGAGGTGGCTGCCACAACATACTATTTTTTTAACCTAATTTTCTTGGTTATCATCTATCTTATTACTAAAAGGTAAGCTCCATGAAAACAAGGATATTGTTCA
>NW_017732353.1:398648-402040 GCF_001890085.2 Hipposideros armiger | reverse complement strand
TAATCTTTTGCTTTTTATACTTTAATTAATTTAGTTTAAAATGGTTACTTCAAATATAAGATCAAGGGGCTGGCCGAGTGGCTCAGTTGGTTGAGTTGGCTTAAGAGCGCAAGCTCTAAGCAACAGGGCCACCGACTCGATCCCACATGGGCCAGTGATGCTACCCCCGAGCTGAGCTGTTGCTGAGCTGCAAACAGGTGGCAGGATGGCTCAGCTGGTGTAACAACAAGATTGCCTGTTAGATGGTGGACTATGTCCATCCGCAACTATGACTGAACTTGGCACCTTGAGCTGAGCTGCCGACCAGATGGCTCAGTTGATAGAGTGTGCGCTCTTAACAACAAGGCTGCTGGCTTGACTCCCGCATGGGATGATGGCTATGCCCACCAGCAACTAAGATTGAACACAGCACCTTGAGCTTAGAGGCCACGAGCTGCCGCTGGGAAGCAAGATGGCGACTGGCGCCCTCCACAACGAAAATTGAAGAACAACAACTTGGCTGGTCCCCTTCCCGAATTCCCCAACACTGTTCCCCTCCCCCAATTCCCCATCAAATCATATATACATATATAAAATCAACATTAATAATTTGAGCCAGCCAACTTTTTGAAACTTGAAATTTTGGCTTCCATAGTTAGATTAATTTTCAGTTTGCTTTTTCTGATTGGTAGATTGGAGGGATATTTTTCTAGTTATTTTAATTCAAAATTAATTAAAGTCTTTTCCTTTTCTCTCCAGGCAGAAGCAGGTTCTGTGGTGGCTGGGTGAATTACTATCATAAACTCTAATTAATCCACCCACAGTCCCATTACTGTAAAGAAATATTGTTGTGGGATACCTGGATTTGGAGGTGGAGAGCATTTAAACTCAGAGCCAGGCCACAAGAAAAGGCCCAGAAAAGGCTGCTTTGTCTGTTCTGACTGTTAAGCTCGTTAAAGTGGATTACTGTCAGGACAACCAATCCCCAAATTACAAACTCTGTTGTGCTGCAATTGCCCTTTACAAGTCTGTGGTTGAAGTAAGCTTGCATTTCCCCATGGAAACTGTGTTGCTGGTAACAGTTAGATCATGTTAGGGCCCAACAGCACGGCCTTCTGATTAACCCACAAAGCTGCCAAGTGTTCAAACCTGAATTATGGGGTAGAGAGAGATCCAAGATGGTGAAGTACATTAACACTGCGCCTGCTTTCTTCCATGAGCACATTAAAATTACAACTAAATTATAGAACAAGCAACCTGGAGAACCATCTGAAGTCTAGGTGAACAGAGGTTTTATAACTTAAGATATAAAGAAGAAACCACATAGAGATTGGTAGGAGAAGCAGAAACACTGAACAGCCCCAAACCTCCTTTGACAGTTGAGAACTGGGAGGGATATCTCAGCCATGGCGTTTCCCCCTGGAGGAGTGAGAGACCCCAGCCCCACACTGACCTCCCCAGCCTGGAGTACTGGTGCTGGGAAGAGGAGCCCCCACAACACCTAGCTGTGAAAAGCAGTGGGGATTCCAAACATCTGGATGGGATAGAAGGCTATGGGAAACCCAGACATCCTCTTAAATGACCTGCTCACAGACTCACTTGCTCACAGGCACTCACCTTGGGCTCCAGTGGAGGGATGGTGGCTTGGGAGACATCAGAGGCATATGGGGGCAGAATGAGGTGTGTGGCTTTGAGGTGAGGGCTGGAGGACAGTGGCATTTTCTCTGTGTTGGTTCCTCCTTCCATGCAGCTGTGCTGCCAGCAGGCAGGTGCCATCTTTAATGTGTTGAGCCCTCCTCCTCATGGCCGAATCTGAATCTGATTGGTCTGGTAATCAGATTCAGATTCACTTGTTCCACCCTCTGACTCCCTGAGACCCTGTCCCACACAACTCCCCCAATGCCAGAGGCACTTTCTCAGCCAACAGTCAGCCTTGCCCATATTGCACTCTTTCTTGAAAAAATATAGAAGTCCACGGGCCCCAAGCAGGCAGCAACTGGCCTTGGTGTGCTCTAAGACTTTTTGCTAAGTAGCTCCAGGCTCAACACTGGCACAAAACCAGAATCTACATTAACCTGATAACCACAACTCTTCCCACTCTAGTGACTCCCTGATACACTGCCTCACCCAATTCATGTACTGTATGAGGCTTTATCAAGGGATGAACTTTAAGGAAGCTGGCATGTGGCAGCAGACGTCTGGGCATCCTGGCTTTTTGAAGAACTACCCCAGGCTGGGTACTGGTGGCAGCCATCCTCAGTTCATAGCATGGCCTCTCCCATGTGCTTCCATGGTTAGCTCAGGCAACAAACAACCATGGATCACTTTGTAGTTTCTATAAGGTAGTTCCTGGCGGGTCATAGGCAGTGGGTGACCTGAGCCTGCCTTGGAGGACTTCCCAAGAGGCCCCAGAAACAACATACTTGGAGGTTGGCCTCAGACCATAGCAGAGCACCACCCAATTAGCCCCACAAGTGGCACAGGCAAAGGGTGGTCTCAATGGGCACCAGAGCCCAGTGGGGCAAATCCCACTCAGTGGGGTAAACCCCCCGCACAGCAGCCTATAAGTTGTAGATATTGACAAACCCCACAGCCAATCAGCCTGAGGGCCAATCCCACCCACTGACATGCCAATAGCAATCCAGGCTCAACTATAACAGGAGGAACATTCCTCAAGGAACATTCCTGGAACACCCAGAGCACATGACCAGAGAGACTGTGCCAGGGCCCCACAGGGCACCTACTACATAAGTCCACCTGGCCAAGACTGGGAGACATAGCAGATCTACCTAATACATAGAAACAAACATAGGGAGGCAGCCAAAAATGAGGAAACAAAAAAATTCATCCCAAATGAAAGGACGAAAGAAAACTCCAGAAACAGAACTATAATAAACCAAATGAAATCTAGCAACCTATCAGATACAGAGTTCAAAACAATGGTTATAAAAATGCTCAATAATTTCAGTGAGAACTTCAGCAAAGAGATAGCAGGCATAAAAAAGGACATATAAACCATAAAAATGAACCAATCAAAAGTGAAGAATACAATAACTGAAATACAATAACTAGATGAAGCAGATGATCGAATCAGTGATTTGGAAGATGAGGTAGCAGAAAACACCCAATCAGAACAGCAAAAGGAAAAAAAATTTTTTTTTAAATGAGGATAGTTTAAGAGACCTCTGGGATAACATCAAGCATAACAACATTCGCATCATAAGGGTACCAGAATATAGAAAGCAAGGGATTGAGAACTTATTTGAAGACATAATGACTGAAAACTTCCCTAACTTGGTGAAGGAAATAGACATACAAGTCCATGAAGCTCAGCGAGTCCCAAACAAGATGAACCCAAATAGGCCCACACCAAATATAATTAGAATGGCAAAGATTAAAGACAAAAAGAGAAT
>NW_017732353.1:381911-396940 GCF_001890085.2 Hipposideros armiger | reverse complement strand
ATCAACTGTAATT
This sequence comes from Hipposideros armiger, assembly GCF_001890085.2. Classification (NCBI taxonomy): domain Eukaryota; kingdom Metazoa; phylum Chordata; class Mammalia; order Chiroptera; family Hipposideridae; genus Hipposideros; species Hipposideros armiger. The sequence goes on along the minus strand of NW_017732353.1, from coordinate 396,927 downwards.
GTAAAATTTAAAAAGGTGGAAACAGGTCAAAATTTTCAGGTATAAAACAAATAAATCATGGGGATGTTATGTGCCGCATAGGAAGTACAGTCAATAATATTGTGATAGTGTGGTACAGTGTCAGAATGTTGCTGGACTTATCATGGTGGTCATTTGTTTAGGTATATAAATGTTGAACAACTATGGTGTACCGCTGAAACTAACATAATATTTTATGTTGGCTATATTTTAATAAAAATCCTAAAATAAAATAAAGGAAAGAAAACACCCTGAATTCTGGAATCCAGGAGCAGGAAGACTGGAGTGTGAGAAGGAGAGGATCCTGGTGCATTGCTTCTGTTTTTCAGGGCATGGTTGCAGCCCTGGACCTGAAGACTCTTTGTTGACCCTAAAAAGTCTGTGTAAACATTGGTTTATGTGTGCATTCACACATGCTTCCAGGGAGTGGATCCAAAGCTTTCATGTGACTCTCAAGATGTCATTGACAACTCTGCCTGGCTCCCCACCCCCAAAGGGCTAGAACTCCTTGTCCTAGGCCATGTTCTGAAATAAGCCAGGTGTGTGTCTGGTTTCCTCACACCTTCTGTTCTGTTTCTATCTCCACCTCCTGACAGCGCACCCCACCACACACAGGGGTGGCAGAGCTGACATATCCCCCAAGCACAGTAGAAACAGTGCCTAAGGCCCCTGATATTTTAGGGGCTCACAAAAAGGTTTTAATTTCTTTTAAAATGAGAAGAAATAAATGAACAGAATCTAGTCTGGATTATGCTCTTTGCCAGTGTAGTAGTAAAATATAATTTTTAATACTATTTATGGAGGAAGGTGAACATGCCCAGAGCCCATGAAAGTCAAAAGACAGCCTTGAAGGATAGGGTCCCAAATTCACCTTCTAACCAGCCCTGCCAAGGGATTTGGATGCACCACAAAAGCACCATGGTTTTGTCACCCTAGTTCAGGTGGCAGTGGCTGTGGGGGCAAAATGGGAAACTGAGGGGGGGTGAGGTGGTAGAGGGGCATCTGGGCAAATAGATATGACCAGATTGTGGATCATTTTAGAGTGTGGCACAGTTAACATTCTGGAAGAGGGGTGGGGTGGGGGGTCCGTGTGGCACAGTTAACATTCTAGAACATTCTGGAAGGGGGATAAGATGGGGCTAACAGGGGAAGCTCAGCCTCAGCCTCTGCTACAACTTGGCCACAGTTAATCTTCCTCCTGGTTAATCGGGAGTGACTCTGTCCCACCTCTGCCAGCTCCTGGTTCGTGGGGAACTGTATTGGTTTGAAGGACTTCCCACGTACCACATCCACTCCTGTGATTCCTTCTTCCTGGACAGCCCATTCTCTCTTCAGGAAAGCCTCTCCTTACCTCCAGATTGGAGCAGTGATCCTGTCCCCCACACACCCTCCAAGCTCCCAGAATACTCCTTCATTGCCAGTCCCCACTGAAGATTACAAATTTGAGAGATTGATTGAGCTCCTTGGGGTGAGGAAAATATGTATTCCAAACAGCCCCATGTGCTCCCCAGTGCCTGCACATAGTAGGTGCCCAATTTATTTAATAAAAAACTAACTATGTGCTAAGGGTGAGGTAACTTTTTTTTCATGCCCCCAAATGGGGACAATAGTCTGACGTAAACATATATCTGTTGCATGGATAATGGATGGAATATTTGAAATGGAGATTTTCTCAGAAAACACAGGAGGCAGAGAAGTTTTAGTTATAAACCATTTAGTTATAAAACATTCAGGCAGCCTCTTGAAATCCCAGTATTTTATTTTATTTATTTATTTATTTATTTATTTTTAAGCTGAGCCATCCTGCCACCTGTTGGCAGCTCAGCGGCTGCTCAGCTCGGGCAGGGAATTGAACTGCTGTTGCTCAGAGCTCAAACTCTTGAGTGAGCTCTTAACCAACTGAGCCACTCGGCCAGCCTGAAATCCCAGTATTTTCAAATCTTTCAAGCCAAGAGCTAGGAACTGTGGCCACCATCAGAAGTTAAGAGAGAGGCATGGCACAGGTTCTCTCTCAGAGTTTCCAGAAGAAACCCACCCTGCCAACACCTTGATTTCAGACTTCTGGCCTCCAGAGCTGTGAGAATAAATTTTTGTGGTTTTAAGCCACAGTTTACCACAAAATACCAGTTTGTGGTCTTTTGTTACCATGGCAGCTCTAGGAAACTAATATGAACCGTTGTCTTCAGAATCCCCAGGAGCTGCAATTGTTCCTCCATGTTCCCTGTGTTCTGGGCCCTGCCTGCATCACCTGCAGGGCCCAGGATGGGAATCACGGTTATATGAGCAAAGCACACAGGGCTGTGGGTTATGACAGCCAGCCACAGGGCAGCCCTCTGAAAGTCCGGGTTTGGGCCCAGGGTCAGGATGTATTCCACATCTCAGTTACCTTCTTTCTACTGTCGACAGGATAATATGGTCCCAGTTGCAGATAAATATTAATCAATGAGCAGAATTTTTCTAAAAATAGATAAGGTTTGGGTGCTAGGAAGACAAGAAGGAGCCAAAAACACTTGGAAGTCATGACCCAGTTTTTATTAATAATGTAATGTTAGAAACTACCATTTATTGAGCACGTAGCATGCCAGACACCATGCTAAGCCTTTTGCAAGCATCGTCTCTTATTAGGCCCTTCTGCAAATAATGTGGCTAGGGTTAAAAAGCTAGCAAGTAATAGAGAAAGGCAGATAAGACATGTGCACATAAAAAGAAAGACAGGCAGAAACAACAGAGCTGAAGATAGCATGTGCTTAGGACACGATTTGGCAGAAGCAACATGCAGTGTAGAAAAATCTGTAAAATAGAGACAAAAATAGTTCTAACCTCACGGGGTTGTTTGGAAGCCTAAATGAGCTAATGTTTCAAAGGATCTTTTTCTTATGTGTCTAGCATAGAGTAAACTCTCAATTAATATTAGGCACTCTAATTATTATTAAAATGGGTGGGGCAGAGAGCCAGAACCTTCCAGATGGAAAGATTATCTAAAGAAAAGTAGTGATTCAGAAATGGGTATATTTTATTCTGGAGCCAGGTGTCTATGCTGAGCATGGAGGGAAAGAAAGCAGATACATGCATGGCTAAATAAAATAAAATGCATTGGGAAAGTGTTTCATGGTCTCCTGAGCTAGAGGGTCCTTAGAGTTGTTGGGGGAGAGGTGGGTAGAAAGCAGTTGTCACCAATTCCAGGCCCTTCCCTACCTTCCTCACCCTGAGCCAAACTGTGTTGAATTGTTCTACCCACAAGACTTCATCGTGGGATTATGTCTGAAAAAAGGACCCTGACTCCCAGTTTTGCCCATCCTAGCCCTGTGATGTTGGGCACATCACTTCACCTCTCCGAACCTCAATGTCCCCATTGTGAAATGGGGATAATACTAGTACCTGTCTTCCAGGGTGGGCAGGAGTGTTACATGATTCAGTGCATGTCAAGAGCATAGAACAATGCTGACACTTAATACTGGACTAAAAGGATTCTGCTGCCACTCTATAGAGGAGGAAATTGCTGAGCAGAGACAGGAAATGACTCCTTAAGGTTGTCAGGCTGGCTAGTAGCAAAGCCAAGCCAAACCAATCTTCAACACATGGGATACACCCCCATACCCCTGATCTATGCTTCCTCTATGCCAGACACTGTACTAAGGGCCTCACAAATATATCTCACTTAGGATCATGGCAATCCTAGGAGGTGAGCATTATTATTCTCCCATTTAACAGATAAGAAAACTGAGGCCCAGAACAGTTAAGTAACTTGCCCAAGGGCTCAGAGGTGTTTAGTGGCAGAGTTGGGATGCAAACCCAGGCAGCCCGCACCAGACTATTACACTTTGCCTCAATCAAGTAGCATATCCGTTTGTTATCAGGAGGGCTGGGATATAATATCAGGGGCAGAGGGAGGTGGCTTGCTGGGCTGTGTATGGGATAGGCAGACTTTGGGCTTCCTTTGTCTGTGAAGCAGCCCCCTGGGGACAGTGTCCTCCAAGACCCAAGCTCCCTTGCTGAGTCCCCTTTGCCCTTCCCAGATGCCCCTTACCCTGAGCTTCCTCAATGTCCTGGCTTCCACTGGATGCCACTCTGAGCATCACAGCTTTTCATCTCCTGGGTTCAAACCCCAGCTCTGCCATGTTCTGACCATGGGCAGGTTATTTAACCTCCCTACACCTCATTTGCCACCTGCAAAACAGGGATGGTTTTCTTGTATTTCCTTTGCTTTACTCCGAGGATCATAGCAAACAGTGTCTATAAAGCAAGCGGCACACAGTATTTACTAAATTCTTGTTGCTTCCTCCCCTCCACCCAGCCTGCTCAGCGGCCTCCTCATCTACTCACACCTTCCCTCTAATTGCAGCATTCTCTGTCCTGACTCTTTCCTGCAAACATATATCAGATGAGAAAATACTCAACTCAAATGGAACTCAATGGAGCCAAACTTAGTAATAGCAAACTTAATAGCCTGCACCAGGCTAGTGGAAAGTGCTTTAAATGCATTTACTCGTTAAATCTCCACACTAATCTTGCAATTTCGCAGGGTTTCAGACAGTGAGTAACTTGCCCGTGATCACGCAGGAACAGTGTCAGAGCAGGGCTCAGCAATCTGATTCCCAAGCCCAAGCAGAGAGCCTCTCCCCGGTGCCTGCGCCCACTGTGGGTCCCACTGAGAAGCAAGCCCGGGCGACCCCATTTCTCCCCCAGCGAGGACTCTCTCGCCAAGAGGAGGCCCACGCGCGTTCCGCGGCCCAAAGAGGTAAACTCCTCCGGGATTGGCCTGGGGCGTGCGCCCCCTGCGGGAGCCAGCAGCAAGGATCCCCAAAAAGCTACCGCGGCAGGTAAGGGAGGAAGGGGAAGGCGCTCCGCTCTTCGCGAGGGACCTCGATTCAGTGACGTTCGCATGTCAAACACAAGTTCAAACCCGGACTGTTAGAACACTTAGGCCCTGTGGGGATGTAGAATGAATCTGGAATAGGTGAGTGAGGATTTCAAAACAAGGGAAGTTCCCAGAGGAGTCCGTTTCCCTGGCGACAGCCCCTGGTGCTGGTCAGCTGATGTCATCTTCAGTCCTGGGCTGGTCAGAGACAGCTAGGTGAGGTGAAATCTGTTCATGTCCAACTCAGACAGTGTCAAAATTTGAGGGGAATTTCGACTGTTACAGAGGAGGAAATTTCAGGTACGGTGGGCCACGTGATGGTCAAAAGGATTCTGTTTTGCATACAAAATTGGAATTAAAAGAAAACTCTGATCTTTCTCTGATTGAAGTTTCTGTGTCAAGAATATGATTCTGTAACAGGTGCTGTTCTGGGGAAAGTGTACCTTGGGAGTCCTGTCACACCTGGGGTTGATCTGAGCATTACAGAAGCACATTTGGAGGGAGTGTTGAGAAAGATGGAGGTGGAGGGGTGAGGGGTGGGATAGCCTAGTGGGTCTCAAAATGTGGTTCCTGACCAGCAAGCTTCAGCATGACTGGGAACTTGTTAAAAATGCAGATTTAGGGTCTCCATTCCAGACCTACTGAACTAGAAACTCTGTGGGGGCCCAGGAATCTTTTAAAAAGCCTCCCTCCCCACTCCCCTTCCCTCACCCAGAGATTGTGATCCAGCTAAAGTTTGAGAACCACTTTTCTAGAGTTCATCTTATTCTGGTTGTTCTGGCCCTCTGTATATTTCTCATATAGTATTGATTTTATTACTGTTAATATAACAATATAGCATTCATTAACTAGGTACTATGAGTCAACACCAAAAAATGAACAAGATATGGTACCTCCTCAGTAGGAATTCACAATCTGATGGGAAACTTGATATTAACCCAGACAAACTGCGATCTGGTGTACAGCCAAGGGATAAGCAGGGCACAGAAGAAAGAAGGAACTCATTCCTACTGATAAGCTGAGGGAGAGCACTACTGAAACAGAGACACAAGATTTGAATCTTGAAAGATGTGTGTGATTTCAAGAAAGCAGAGGAGGAATTTATTATTACTTAATAAGAGTTCGAATATCCTTAAACTGAGGGTTTTCTTTGACACTAAACAGAGCAGAACAGCTGTTATCCTTGGTATCTCTTATTTACCCAGTAAGTCCTGCAGCTTCAGTTCCTGGTGACTTTGGATGATAACAGGGAAGGGAAAATAAATGATCTCCACTAGTTGACAAGGTCACTAATCACCCAAGGTCATGGCTGGGGACTGTTAACTCAGATGTCACTGATTTTGAGTAGAGGAGCAATATGCAGAACGGAGAATTACCTGGTGACAGCAAGAATGCATTGTTATGTCAAGGATTAGATGCCTGAAATGGGGAGGGGAATGGAGAGACATCAACAGAGACAAGGAGGGAAGAAATGGAGGAGTAATTGAACTTGGGGGCAGCTGAGTAGAGGCCATCAGAAATGAAGAAGGAAGTGGGCCGGCCAAGTGGCTCAGTTGGTTAAGCGCTCGCTCAAGAGTTTGAGCTCTGAGCAACAGTGGTTCGATTCCAGCCTGAGCTGAGCAGTCACTGAGCTGCCAACAGGTAGCAGGATGGCTCAGCTAAAAAAAAAAAGAAAAAAAAGAAATTAAGAAGAAGCAATAGTTCAATAGTGTCTATACTTTGCCTCCTAAATTAAATGTGAATAAGGCTTTCAACCTGAAAACGTAAAAGGAACTTTATGTCAGAGTTTCAATTATTTAATTCTGCAACACAGAATATTTGGAGCTGGGTCAGAGCTAAGATCCAGAATGGCTTGAGGAGTCAGGCTGCATCGCTGATGAGAGAGCAGGGGAGTCTAGCCCCTGAGTCAGTCAGGGTAAGATCAGAAATGAGAAACCACACAGCAGTTCGAACAGGGGAAGTTGTTTGTTTTTTTTGTTTTTTGTTTTTTGTTTTTTAGATTTTTTTATTGGTGAATTGGGGGGATGGGAACAGTGCTGGGGAATTGGGGGAAGGGGGACAGACAAGTTCCTGTCATTTTGTTCTTCAGTCTAGTTGTGGAGGATGTTGCTTCACTGGCCCAAGTTGGCACCATCATTGCGCTCTTCCCGGGTGAGGCAGATCAGTTGCCGGCTTCTGGACGGCCACTCACTGCGGCTGCTGGCCGCTCACGCTGGCTGCTGGCTACACACGGTAGCCCATGGCAACCCACTGCCACAGGGACTGCAGCCCACGCCGTCACTGGCGACTCACAGCAGCCCAGTTCCAGGTTGAGCCGTTGTTCAGCATCTTAGCTGTAGAGGGCAGTGTCACTGGCCTGTCACTGGCCCTCATATGTGGGATCCGAACCGGGGCCCTCTGGCATCCCAAGCGAGTTCTTAACCATCGCGCCACTCGGCCGGCCCGGGGAAGTTTTAATATAAACAATTATGCACTATAATAGTGGATTGGAGTGACAAGGGACTGGCTAGTAAGAAGCAAAGAGAACTCTAAAGAATATAGGAATTGAGATACAAAGAACAGGGCTGCCATGGTGCACAGGATGACAGGGTTGCTGAGGTGCTGTATGCAGCAGCAGAACTTGCCAGGAATCACTCTCTGGGGTGCTCATGGGGGGGGGGTGCCACTGCAGGCACTCTTCTACAAAACTGCCAGTGGTAGGGTGCCAGAGTAAACTGGTGATCTTGGTTGCTGCAGGAGCCTGAGACTGGAGATGCTGTGCCTGCTGCAGGAGCCTGCTGAACAAGCACACTGGAACCAGAGAGCAAAACTTTTTCCTTCTGCTGTGTCTCCCAGCGCCCTCTATTGACAAAGTTATAATGCCATTTGGGAAAGGAAAAATGTTTCAAGGTCCCAGCCCCATTTTCACAGAGCAGTCAGAAAGGGTGCATTTGGAGCTGGAAAGCAAAAGCTTTTCTTTGCTTCTTACTGATAACCTGCACACTCTGTAACTATCTTAGCATATTCAGGACACTGAAAAATGGTATCCTTTGATTTGCATGGAGCTCACATTGTTGTCAAACTCAGGGGGTTCGCCACTTGGGGTATTCTATTCAAGAATGATACATGGTTGTTGTTAGATAGTTTTATTTACTTGCAACAAGTAAAGGAAATAGGAGTTTCACATCCAAAGTTCTGTCTTCCCGAACAGAGGCTTAGCCATTGCTTATATACACTATTTGGTTAATCACACATTGATTTCTTCTTTGCAGTTGGCTACCTTTATCAGGTTGGGTTCCTGTCAAGCTCGTCCTGTTTACAGCTGCATCTACAAAATACCGTACTACATTTTAACATTTAGCAAGAATAGGGTTTTATTTAGCAAGAATTGCCCAGACCTTGAGACCCTTGTCCTATCTAGCAACATTACCTGTAGGAAACAGCTTAAACTTGTCTACTATTGGCGTTTTTGCAGGTAGAGACTTGCCTGATGGACACCTGCCCATGGGTGCATCAAAAACTGTATAAAAATTCATGCTCTTTAATCTAGAATTTCCACTCATAAAGACATATGATAAGTAGATGCAAACAAATATTCATTGTCTTTCTATTTATAAGAGGAAAAAAGTGCTTAAAATCTGATAATAAGAGAATGGTTAAATAAATTATGGTGTGTTTATAAGACCGACTGTTGTGTAGTCATTAAAAATATTTTAAAACAACTTTTAGTGAAGTGGAAAAATACTCATGATATAATGTAAAAAGGGAGAAAGGACCAAAATAATGTATTTACAGTATATTCCCAATTTTGTTAAAATAAAGAGTATGTGTGTCTGTGTGTAAGGAATCAGAAGGAAATTAGAATAATGTTTATCTCTGAATAGTGATTAATTTTTCTTTTCTTCTTTATATTTATCTATATTTTCTATGTTTCCTAAACTCAGCATGCGTTACTTTTATAATCAAAAGAAAGTGTATGATACGTTTTCAGGAATATGCATATCTCCAGGAGGGAAGCCTGATGTCCTAATTCCTTCTGGGAGCTTACGTTCAAGGTCTGATTTCTCTGCAGGAGCAGATATTTAAATGTCTACTTACGGCTCCACTGGGGTGCAGTGGGCTCTATATCTGCCCTACTCATTTCCTCTTCGTATCTCTCTTGAATCTTTCCTCTCTTTATGCAAGAGGAGAGAGAGAGAACAAAAACATGCAGTGGTGTGATAACACGGTCTTCAGGAAACCCTGCTCTGAAGGGCATTCCAGTTTACTTACTCACTGCAGAGCCCCCCTCCTTCCTCCTAAAAATCTTCTTCCTGCTCTGCTAGACATTTGCCAATTCATTTGTAGCTAGTGTTTCCTCTGAAACAATCACTGGGAAAAGATGAGAGTCCTTTTTCTCAGATTTGCGCTTGCCAGATCAGTGGTACTGAATCCTGGGTTGTTTGTTTGTTTGCTTGTTTTAACAGAACTCAGTTATGGTAAAGAAATGCATGCTACGTAATAATAAAAGCTACTATTCGTATCAAATAATAAAGAATATTAATCAATATCCATTTAATAGCATCCTACATAATAAAAGGGATTGCGTTTTCATAGGACACTTTTAATATATCACTGTGTGACCAACCCCTTCTTCTTCTTATGAGTCTGATGAAAGGCCAGCGGTTTAATAATGGATATCACTGAGAAAATAATGGGAGAGGACGAATAATGGGAAAGCTGAGGGGAGAGGTGTTTTAAACTATTAACCAACATCACACACACACACACACACACACACACACACACACACACTTTCCAGAGGAGATGGAAATTTTCTCTGGCCTATGGAACAGAAGACAGCTGGAGAGGAAGCAAGAAAATTGGAGGCTATTGGGGGTCTCAGAAGAGAGAGTGTCTTTTCCCACTCAGGTGAGATCCAAATGGAATGGAAAACAATAGTCAAGTGCTGACCAGTGGGACTTTCTGTAATGATAAAAGCATTCTATACCTGCACCATCCAGTGCAGGAGTCACTAGCTAAATGTGGCTGTTGAGCCCCTGAAAGGTGGCTACTGTGACTAAAGAACTGAATTTTAAATTGAATTAAGTTTAAATTTAAATACCTACATGTGGCTAGTGGTTTCCATTTGGGCCGCACAGAAAGCGACGTAGTAAGTTAGGAGATCTGAGAGCAGAGGATCTCTGTTCCCTCTTTCTCTCCAGACCTCTGGTAATGCGCAGGAGTTTCTCCGTCCCCATGCAGTGGGAGCCATAGTGTAAAAATGCGAGAATGGGATGCTAGGGACACAGAGGTCCTGGGACAGCCTCACTTAACTTCCCATGGCTCTGAAGTGGCACAGAAGAATAGCCAGCCACATTTTCCTAAGTCTCCCTCCCCTAGAAAGTTCCAGAAATTAGATAAAAAGAGAGAAACACTAACATCCAGGGTCTCCTGGTCATAGGGAGGCAACACTGCCATAGAAAGTATTGTGAGCTCGGGGTCTGGCCAAGAGGCTCAGTTGGTTAAGTGCTCACTCAAGAGTGCGAGCTCTGAGCAACAGGGTCGCCAGTTTGATTCATGGCCTGAGCTGAGCTGCCACTGAGCTGCCAACAGGTGGCAGGATGGCTCAGCTAAAAAAAAAAAAAAAAAAAAAGAAAGCAGAAAGCAGTGTGAGCTCTATGACTGTGGCCATATCAGGACATGGACCAAGAGCTGGAAGCCTCACTATGTGGAGACTATGATGTCCCCTCATGTTCCCTCTCTAGGGGACACACTCATCCCCCAGCTGCTGAGAATACTGGTTGCTGGCCAGTACTCGGTAGGAATTACCCTGGCTGTGGGAAACTGCCCCTGGGTGGGAGCAGCCCACAGTTACTGATGTAGGGATGCAAAGGCCAGCTTCCCTTGCTTCAATTTGGGACAATCAAAAGGGTCATTACAACTCCAGAGTGCCTCCTAGGATATACTGAGGTCTCAGTTGCAACCACATCACAGGACGGCTTCTCTCTCTGCCCAGTCCTGCCTTTCTCATTCATTTACAGGTGCATCTCCCACAAACACTTTCCAATAAACCCTCTGCATAGGTGGGCAGTGTGTAATTTTCCATCTCAGAATGGGAACTCATTCTAGGAAGTTGGTGCTAGGAGGAGTCCTAGGAAGCCAACTCTCAAAAAGGGTTTGGGAATGGATCATTTGCTTGGCTAGCTGGCAATAAGGACCCCACAACTGGTGATTGGTGGAATACTGATAGCACCTGGCATGATGCAGCTATGCGATTGTCACATTTTTCACTGATGATGAACTTGGGATGGGATACCAGTAGAAGGGGACACATTGGCAGGTACAATAATCCTATGGAGAGGTATGAGGGAGATGGTGGCTGAAAGGACTATAAAAATGAATGACCGTTGTGAAGAGCCGTTGAATCACTGAAGAGAGATAATGGCCAGCACAAGGGGTCACTCACCAATGCATGGCAAAATGTGAAAGCCAGAGGGCCTCCTTGGCAGTATTTAAGGAGACTCTGTAGCTGAAGGGCAGACGGAGCAGAGACCAGCTCAGGACTTAATCATAGTCACGGAGGAGCAGAGAACGCTGAATTCTCATCCCTGATGGCCTTCTTTATGGCCTCCATTCTCAAGGCCCCAACAGGAAAGGAGTGGGATTCTGAGACTTCAGAGGGGGATATTTGGATAGACACATTTGAGAACTTTGAATGTTCAGATTCCCCTGAATGCTTTGCAAAAGTAGCAGCAACCCCTGGCTTAGCCCTTTAGAGTTCAATTTAATAAGACTTTTTATAAACTATATCTTGATGTTGTCCTTAAACATATCCAGTGAGACGGACAAGGCTGGTATTATTTTTTGAATCCTATAAATGAGGAAATAGAGGTCTAGAGAACTGTGAATACTAAAAGAATGACTAACCTAGGGCTTCTGACACCTACTCAAATGCTTTTCTCATTAGGGAGACAGATTCTGGCGAAGTGGCCACCAATGTAGTTGCTTTCTCTTCCGGGGAACACAACTAAATTACTTTTCCCAGGCCACTTGCCCCTGGGCTGAAGCCTTATGACTGAGCTCTAGAGACTGTAGACAGACGCGGTGTTGCCACTCCCACACGTGCCTGCTTGACCTAAAATACCACTTATGTGACATCTCAACTCTCTCTTCTCCACCCTGAGTCACTTTGGCAGTTCTGTATTGAAGGTGGTGGCACTGCCATACATGTATTTATTTTTACATTTGTTCTGTTTGTGACAATTGGTATAGGCACAACTTGGAGGTACTGTGGGTTTGGTTCCAGACTACCACAATAAAGTGAATATCACAATAAAATGAGTTGTCATCTTTTTGCCTGTGGAGAGTCTTGCTTTCAATTTGTAAAAAATGCAACATCTTTGAAGCACAGTAAAGTGAAGCACAATAAAACAAGGCATGCTTGTATTATTTAGGTGAAAAGTAATAAAAGTAACTCATGGTAAGGAAAAATTAGCAAATCAAAGGAAGGCACGTATGGGAAAAATCCCAGAGGTGGTGTATGCACAAGGGGTGAAAATGCTGCATTATAACCTCCCACAGTTCTATTTCACATGCAGGCATAATCATTGGGGATGAGTCTAAGGATGAAGAGATAAAGGAGTGGGTGAATCTTGGGAGACATCATGAGAGGGCTGTCCCTGGAGCACCCTGTGGTGGTTGCAAAGCTGTGTTGGGTGGGATGGGGTGAGCATTTCAGGCTGCTCCCACCGACCCGGCAATAAATAACCACACAGTTAATGTGTGTATAACTGTTTCACATCAGATCTGGTTCTCAGAATCTGAGTAAAATCTCCCTGAGGTCAGAACACGTACCTCTCCATGTCTGTGTTCCATGGCTGCGCTCCATGGCTGCAGGCCTGGGCTACACACTCAGGAGGCCTTTGGAAATGCCAGGCCAAGAACTCTGCAGAAGAGCAGATGAGGTTTCACCTTGAGTGATGATGGAACCACACTCCCCTGGTGGCCCCCAGTGAGCCACCTGCCAGAATGCACCTTCAGGTAGGTATGGCTGTAGAAAAGTCTTGGAAGCTTGAGTTTTAGCCTGGGACACCTCTTTCTCTGCAGTCCATGGCTCCTGCTGCTCTGGGTCTGTGTGGGAGGGGCAGGAATAGGGAATTTCACAGAGCAGATCAAAAGGAAAGAGGCTGGCAAGGCAGCAGTGTCAGGAGAACCGCCCATCTCTGTCCTGTGTGCCTGAGGCTTCCTGGGCAGCTACAGGTGCAGAAATTTGAAAAGAGGCAGATTCAGTTTGCTCCCCTGGCTCCCATGGCAGGGCTGGGTAAAAACACCTTGCCCACACCACTGTTTTCATCACACTCTACATTCTAGGTGCCAGGCTTGGCTCCCTGGGTCCCTGAGACGCCCATAGAAGTGCACGGACTAGTGATGGGAGAGCAGGTAAGTGACTATTGTATCTTCAGACAAAAGAAGAACAGAGGCTCCAGCCAGGGACTGTGGGGCACAGACACATGGGATGTTGTGAGGCAGCTCTGTGAGGTAAGGGCCCTCCCAGAATTGACACAAGCTCAGCTCTAAAGAGGGGAATGAGGAAAGGCTGAGGAATTCTGCAGCAGCCCTACGGCACATCCTGGTTTTCATCTGGGGCTATCAGCTGTTGAAAAAGTAGAAGTGACTGTTACTCTTTTTCTCTCTCTCCTCCACACCCTTTTCCTTCTAGCCCCTTCCTAGTTTGCCCAGGTAGACAAGATGGGGTCTTTCCCATCTGGACTTTGCTTGAAGTAGAGTACCAAGATAGTCTTAAGAGAGAGGTGTGTCTGCTGTCACACATGGGTCACAATTGCAAGGATTATGGTGAGTATGCTTAAGGGGCAGGGTCTTTGAGAATCAGGCAGAGGCCTTCCTCCCTCGCGACACTCAAGGCAGTCTGGGGATCTGTGAGATGTTGTCACTCTCACTCTGCTCCAGGTTCCATGAGTTGGTAGCCAGGCCTCAGGAGGATAATTGAATATGACAAAGAGGGAGGCTGAGACCTCAGTAGGGCATTTCTTACCTCGGAAAAGACCCCTGGGTCCCACTGGTAACTTCAAAGACAAAAGGTACCATGTCTGGAAACAATACAGGCTTGAACAATGATGAGGACAGTGGCAACTGTGCTGAACTGGAGAGTGGGGACCTTTCTCTGATTCTTAGAGCTCAATATCAGCATTCTGGAGTGCCATGACACCCCAGGTTCAACTGAGCCCATGGTGGGCTCAACAGTGCCCATGATGCATCTTGTAGGAAGGACTAGGTCTTGGAGTTGCTTTAAAGAAAATAAACTTAGCAGAATGATATTCATACATGTTGTATTTGATTGTGTAGCTCTCTCTTTTCTACCTTAACCCGCTTAAAAGTAGAGTATCACTTGTATAAACTAATATATACACACTTGTATATGTTTTGTGCTAATTAATCAACAGTATTATTATTATTATTATTATTATTATTATTATTCTTTTAAAGATTTCATTGGGAAATTGGGGAAGAGAAACATTGTGTTTTCCCAGGACCCATCAGCTCCAAGTCAAGTTGTTGTCTTTCAATCTTAGTTGTGGAGGACTCAGCTCAGCTCCAAGTCCAGTCACCGCTTTCAATCTAGTTGCGGGGCAGGGGGGCGCAGCCCACCACCCCATGCTGGAGTCAAACCGGCAACCTTGTTGTTAAGAGCACACGCTCTCATCAGCTGCGCCATCCGCCCACCCGTTGGCAGCTCAGCTTGGGTGCAGTTCACTGGCCCATGTGGAATCAAACTGGCAACCCTGTTGCTCAGAGCTCGCACTCTTAACCAACTGCACCACCCAGCTGACCCCTCAACATTATTTTTTAGAATAGTTTTAGATTCACAACAAGATCGAGCAGAAAATTGAGTTCCCCTATACCCCTTGCTCCCCTCCACACACACCCAACCCTACTCTTCACATCCCACAGCAGAGTGTCACATTCGTTACAATCCATGAACCTACACTGATTCACCATTATCACCCAAAATCCGTGGTTCACATCAGGGTTCACTCTTTTTTGTTTTTTTGTTTTTTTTTTAAGATTGGGAGAAGGGAACAGCATTGGGGAATCAGGGAAGGGGAACAGACAAGTTGCTGTCCTTTTGTTCTTCAGTCTAGTTGTGGAGGACGTTGCTTC
>NW_017732353.1:370301-377286 GCF_001890085.2 Hipposideros armiger | reverse complement strand
ATATATATATTACAATGTAGTCATCACATTTATGAATGTGGTCCTTTGGAGCTCAAAAAATCAGCCTGTGCTAGGACCACTGGTATCCTGCCTTTACCCACCTCATCCTGTGCCCTTCCCATGGCCAAAGCTAGATAAATTTAATTTGGTTCTGTGCATTGAGGAGATACCAGAGACTGGTGATGTAAACATGACTTGAGGCAGCTCCTTTGTGTGGGCAAAGAGACAGTATTGCAGCTGGTCGTCTGAATCCAGTTGTCACCGCTTAATCTTCACTTCTCTAAAATTCCAGCTTGAGTAAGCTGTGAAATAGGGGTAATAAAAGTTACCTGATAAGATTCAATAAGAAGCAAATGAGAGGGCACATAAAACAGCACAAAGCATAGTCTATGGAAAATAAGAGCTCAAAAATTCCATTTTTTCTTCCCGGACATCTTGTACATAATATTAGATATATTCCTTAAAGAATTGGCTTTGGGAAATTTCACCTTTGGTTATTTCTGTGTTCCCAGAAAATAGTATTTGTGTGTCAGTTTTATGTGTGTGTTTGTGTGTGTGTGTGCGCACGCGCATGCATGTGCACACATATACACATGTGCATACTCTGCAAGTCTGCCAAAGAGAGAGTGCCAAAGTAACTCTATTTGTGTATATGAATATGCTTGTGTGTATTTACATGCCTATCTTGGAGATTCCAAGAAAACGAATCACCTAAATTTGATTCAGAAAATTGTCTGTTAGTTTTCAAAGCAAGTCTTCATTAGGCCCTCACTCTGTGCTTGCTCTAGATACTATGAGGCATAAATCAATACAAGATATCGTTTCTGCCTATAAAGATTTACTGGAAAAGATTCTTTAAACTAGCTTGGGTATGCAGGAGAAATGTATTGGCTCAAGTAGAAAGACTACAGAAAGAGCAGGAGTAGATTTCAGATTCAGCTGGCTCCAGGGCTTAAACTCTGCCAGGACTCTCCTGTGCTTAAGTCTTTTTTCCTCTCTCCATGATAGCTTTGGTTTCTCCATGGGGTAAGGGTCATCGCCATGGGCAGTTTCAACCTTACATCCTCAGAGAATACAACCAGAGAGGAAACAGAACTCTTTTCTCCAAGATCTAATAAGAAAAATCCGACAGAAAAACTCTGATTGTCCAGGCTTAGGGCATGTGTCCATTGCTGGCCTAATTATTATGCCTTGGGAATTTATGTCTGGCTTGTGTTACCTATTCTCACTGGTGACCAGAGTGTAGGGTATCAAGATGGCAGACTCAGGTCAGCCAAGTGGCTTGTTGGTTAAGAGTTGGCTTGGGAGCGCAAGCTCTGAGCAGCAGGGCCATCAGTTTGGATCCCACGTGGGCCAGTGACGCTGCAGCCTCTACAGCTAAGATGGTGAAAAACGGCTCGACTTGGAGCTGGGCTGCCATGAGTCCCCAGCGATGGCGTAGTGGGGCTGCAGTGGGCTGCCATAAGCTACCGTGAGTGGCTGGCAGCCAGCAGCTGGCGTGAGCTGCCGAGAACCGCAGTGAGCCGCCAACAAGGGGCAGGCGACCGATCTGCCTCACCCAGGAAGAGCATAATGATGATACCAAGATGGGCCAGTGAAGCAACGTCCTCCACAACTAGACTGAAGAACAAAAGCACAGCAACTTGGCTGTTCCCCTTTTCCAATTTCCCAATGCTTTCCCTCCCCCAATTCCCCAATAAAATCTTTAAAAAAAAAAAAAAAAGAATGGCAGACTCATGTGGCTGGAGGCCATGAGCAATTTCCCAGAAGAAGGAGGTTGCTTTTATGGGAAGATTATTCAAATAGTATCTACCATACAGATACATAATCAATTTTCTGTGGAAGAAATACAGACCAACAATACAAAGCATACATTCTTCTCAAGAGCACACAGGACATTCTACAGGAGAAATCTTATGGTAGGTCATAAAACAAACACCAGTAAATTTTAAAAGATAGAAATAACACAAAGTATGTTCTCCCACCACCATGAAATGACATTAGAAATCAAGAACAGAAAGAAATTTGGGAAACTCACTAATATGTGGAAATTAAAAAACACATTGCTAAATAACAAATGAATAAAGAATACATGAAAAGGGAAATTAGACAATACTTTGAGATGAGTGAAAATGAAGACACAATATTCCAGAACTTATGGGATACAGCTAAAGTTGTGCTTAGAGGGAAATTTATAGTTATAAATTTCTATATTCAGAAAGAAGAAATATCTCAAATTGTACCTTCATATTTCATCTTAGATACTAGAACAGGAAAAATCAAACTAAACCTGAAGCAAGTAAAAGGAAATATTAAAGATGACAGCAAAAATTAATAAAATAGAGAAGAAAATTTTTAATTAAATAAAAAATTAGTTCTATGATATCTCAACAAAATTGACAAAACTTTAGCTTCAATAGATTTACCAAGGAAAAAGACAGAAGACTCAAATTACTACAATCCAAAATTAAAGAGCAGACAGTTTTATTCACTATACAAAAATAAAAAGAAATAAAAATGAATATTATTAACAATTGTATGCCAATAAATTAAATGACTTAGATAAAGTAAATAAATGCCTAGAAAGATGCAGACTACCAAAACTGACTCAAGAAGAAATAGACAATCTGACTAGGCATATAACAAGAGATTGAATTCATAATTTTAAAAAACATCATACAGAAAAAAGCCCAGGCCCAATAGCTTCTCTGCTGACGTCTACCAAATATTTAAAAGAAAATTAATACTAATTCTTCACAAACTCTTCACAAAAATAGAAGAGGAGGGAATACTTCCCAACTCATCCCGTGAGGCCAATATTAATCTGATACCAAAACTAGACAAAGTCTTCACAAGAAAAAAAAACTATAGAGTAATATTTCTTATAAACATGGACACAAAATTTCTAAACAAAATAATACCAGACATAATCCATCAACATATAAAAATAATTATACATCATGACCAAGTGGGATTTATGCCAAAAGTCAATTAATGTAATATACTATGACAAAAAACACACACACACACACAAACACATGATTGTCTCTCAATAGACACAGAAAAGGTATTTGACAAAAATTCAACACTGTTTCATGGTAAAACACACTTAATAAACTAGAAATAGAAGAAAACTTTTCTAACCTTGTAAAATGTATCTACATAAACCCCCACAGATAATATCATACTTAATGATGAAAGACTGGATGCTTTCCCTCTAAGATAAGGAGCAAGATAAGTATGCCCATTTTCACTACTTCTAGTCAACATTGTACTGGAGGTTTTTGTCAGCAATTAGTCAAGAAAAAGAAATAAAAGGAATCCATATTGAAAAAGAAGTAAAATTATCTCTATTTACAAGTGTCATGATTTAATGTATAGGAAATCCTAAGGAATTCACTAAAAAGAAACCTATTAGAACTAATAAACAAATTCAACATGGTTGCAGGATATAAGATCAATATAAAAAATCAATTATATTTCTATACAGTTGCAATGAACAATCTGAAAATGAAGTTAAGAAAGCAATTCTACTTACTATAGCATCAAAAAGAATAAAACGCTTAGTAATAAATTTAGCAAAAGAAGTGTAAAACTTATACTCTGTAAACCATAAAAACATTGTTGAAAAAAATTAAAGAAGATCTAAATAAATGGGAAAATATCCCATGCTTCTGGATTGGAAAACTTACTATTGTTAAGATGACAATACTCTCCAAATTTATCTATAGATTCAATGCAATCTCTATCAGAATCCCAGAAGACTACTTTATAGAAATTGACAAGCTAATTCTAAGAAAGTGTAAGGGATTCAGAATAGCCAAAATAATCTCAAAAAGAAGAACAAAGTAGGAGAACTCAAACTTCTCAGTTTTAAAACTTACTGCAAAACAACAGTAATAAAGATAGTGTGGTACTGACAGACTGAGCAGGCACCAGAACCCTGCTAAAGCGAATCCTGTTCCATAGGATCAGCCTCTGCACAACAGCTTCTCCACTGGAGTTCCAGCCAGTCCTCACAACCAATCAGCCCAAGGATCAATCCCTCTCATTGATATGCAAACTACAATCAGCAACCAAGGCTCAACTACAACAGAAGGGCACACACAACCCAAACAAGAAACACACCTGGGCTGGCTGAGTGGCACATTGGTTAAGAGCAGGCTTGGGACGCCAGCTCTGAGCAGGAGGGCCCTGGTTTGGATCTTGCATGAGGGCCAGTGACACTGCCCTCTACAGCTAAGATGCTGAACAAGAGCTCAACCTGGAGCTGGGCTGCTGTGAGTCACGTGGCATAGGCTGCAACCCCTGCTGCAGTGGGCTGCCATAAGCTACTGTGTGTGGGTGGCAGCAAGTGTGAGCTGCCAAGAGCCACTGTGAGCAGCCTCCAGAGGCAGGCGACCGACCTGCCTTAGCCAGGAAGAGCGCAATGATAATACCAACATGGGCCAGTGAAGCAACGTCCTCCACAACTAGACTGAAGAACAAAAAGACAGCAACTTGTCTGTTCNTGTCCTTTTGTTCTTCAGTCTAGTTGTGGAGGACGTTGCTTCACTGACCCGTGTTGGTATTATCATTGCGCTCTTCCCAGCTGAGGCAGATCGGTCGCCAGCTTCTGGACAGCCACTCACAGTGGCTCTTGGCAACTCACACCGGCTGCTGGCCGCTCATGCTGGCTGCCAGCCACTCATGGTAGCTTATGACAGCCCACTGCAGCAGGGGCTGCAGCCTATGCCGTCGCCGGCGACTCACAGCAGCCCAGATCCAGGCCGAGCTGTTGTTCACCATCTTAGCTACAGAGAGCAGTGTCACTGGCCCTCATGTGGGATCCGAACCGTGGCCCTGCTGCTCAGAGCTGGCATCCCATGCCAGCTCTTAACCAACAAGCCACACGGCTGTCCCCATCAGGGTTCACTCTTGATGTTGTACATTCTGTGGGTTTTGACAAATGTATAATGAAATGTATCCTACATTATAGTATCATATGGAATAGTTTCACTGCCCTAAAAGTCCTCTGTGTTCTGCCTATTCATCCCTCCCCACTGCCACTCCGCCTGCAACTACTGATCTTTTTACTCTGTAGTTTTACCATTTCCAAAATGTCCTAAGGTTGGAATCATACAGTATGAAGCCTTTTCACGGTTTCTTTCACTTAGTAACATTCATTTAAGGTTCTTCCATGTCTTTTTAAGGTTTATAATTCATTTCTTTTTAGTGCTAAATAATATTCCGTTATCTGGATATACCACAGTTTATTTACACATTCACCTACTGAAAGACATTATGGTTGCTTCCAAGTTTGAGCAATTATGAATAAAGCTGTTATAAACATCCGTATGCAAGTTTTTGTGTAAATATAAGTTTTCAACTCCTTTGGGTAAATAGCAAGGAGATAATTGCTGCATTGTGTGGAAAGAATGTATTTAGTTTTGTAAGAAACTGCCAAAATGTCTTCTAAAGTGTCTGTACCATTTTGCATTCCCACCAACAATGAATGAGAGTTCCTGTTGTTTCACACCCTTGCCAGCATTTGGTGTCATCAGTGTTTTGGATTTTGGTCATTCTACTAGGAGTGTAGTGGTATCTCATTGTTGTTTTAAATTGCAATTCTCTAATGAGATGATATTGAACATCTTTTCATATGCTTACTTGTCATCTGTATATATTGGGTTGTCGGAAAAGTCATGATGCATGTTTGCGACAGATGGCACTAGTTCATTTTTGGAAGTACTGGAGTCATTCGCATCTGTTATTGCTATGTCATTTGACAGCTGACAGTTCTAGCTTCATTCTAAAAAAAATGGGCAATTTGGTTGAGTTTTGGAGATTTTACAACAAGTTGAAGATGGAAGATCAAACTGTGCATTTTTGCCATATTTGACTGTTTTACTTCCATAAAGGGAAGAACGCACGTCAAGCTTGTGAAAAGTTGCATCAAGTTTATGGTGACAATGATCTACAAGAACACCAGTGCCAACGATGGTTCACAAAATTCCATTTTGGTGATTTTGATCTCAACGATGCTCCTGGGTCAGGGAGGCCCACCGAGGTTGATGACGACAAAATAAAGGCATTGATCGAGTCAAACCCATGTTACACGACACGAGAGATTGCAGAAACATTGAACATCCATCACTCAAGCATTCACGACCACCTGAAGAAGCTGGGATACATAAGCAAGCTCGATATTTGGATTCCGCATGAACTCAAAGAAGTTCATTTGACAGCGTGTATAAACATCTGCAATATGCTCATTAAACGTAAGGAAAATGATCCTTTTTTGAAGTGACTGATAACTGGTGATGAGAAGTGGTTTGTTTACAGCAATGTGGTGTGCAAACAGTCTTGGTCCCGACGTGAGGATTTGCCTCAAATGACATCGAAAGCAGACATTCATCAGAGGAAGGTTATGATCTCAGTGTGGTGTGATTTTAAAGGTGTCGTGTTTTTTGCGCTCCTACCAGAGAACCAAACAATCAATTCGAATGTGCACTGTGGGCTATTGGACAGTTTGAATGAATCCATCATTCAGAAATGCCCAGAGCTTGTTAACTGTAAAGGGGTTGTGTTCCATCACAACAACGCGAGACCACACATGTTTGATCACCTGTCAAAAATTATTGGAGTTGGGCTGGCCGAGTGGCACGTTGGTTAAGAGCTGACTTGGAACGCCAGAGGGCCCCGGTTCGGATCCCACATATGAGGGCCAGTGACACGGCTCTCTACAACTAAGATGCCGAACAACAGCTCAACCTGGAGCTGGGCTGCCGTGAGCGCTGGCAATGGCATAGGCTGCAGTCCCTACTGCAGTGGGTTGCCATGGGCTACCGTATGTAGCCAGCAGCCAGCATGAGCGGGCAGCAGCTGCAGTGAGCAGCCGTCCAGAAGCGGCGACTGATCTGCCTCACCCAGGAAGAGCGCAATGATGGTGCCAACTTGGGCCAGTGAAGCAATGTCCTCCACAACTAGACTGAAGAATAAAAGG
>NW_017732353.1:362601-365806 GCF_001890085.2 Hipposideros armiger | reverse complement strand
ACGTCCTCCACAACTAGACTGAAGAACAAAAAGACAGCAACTTGTCTGTTCCCCTTCCCCCAATTCCCCAATAAAAATCTTAAAAAAAAAAAAAGAAACATACTTGGAGCACCCACCTTAGGTGACAAGGGAGACTGTGCTCCTGAGCCCCCCAGCACACCCACTACATAAGGCCACTCAACTAAGACCAGGGGACACAGCAGCCCTACCTAATACATAGAAACAAACATAGGGAGGCAGCCAAAATGGGAGACACAGAAATATGTCCCAAATAAAAGAACAAAACAAAGCTTCAGAAAAACAACTAAACAAAATGGAGACAAGCAATCTACCAGACACAGAATTTCAAACACTGCTTATAAGGATGCTCAATGATCTCACTGAGAACTTCAACGTAAAAATAGGAAACATAAAAATGGAGATAGAAAACATAAAAAAGAACCAGTCAGAAATAAAGAATGCAATAACTGAAATGAGGAATACATTAGAGGAAGTCAACAATAGATTAGATGAAGCAGAGGATCGAATCAGTGATTTATAATATAAGGTAGCAGAAAACACCCAAACAGAACAGCGAAAAGAAAAAAGAATCCAATAAAATGAGGACAGTTTAAGGGGCCTCTGAGACAACACCAAGTGTACCAACATTCACATCATAGGGGTACCAGAAAGAGAAGAGAGAGCAAGAAATTGAAAATCTACTTGAAGAAATAATGACTGAAAACTTCCCTAACCTGGAGAAGGAAATAGACATACAAGCCTAGGAAGCACAGAGTCCCAAACAAGATGAACTGTAACAGGCCCACACCAAGACACATCATAATTAAAATACCAAAGAAGACAAGACCCTTATATATGCTGCCTACAATAAATGCACTCAGTTTAAAAGAAACAGAATGAAAGTAAAGGGATAGAAAACAACATTTTATGAAAATGGAAACAAACAAAACAAGCTGGGGTAGCACTACCTCTGCCAGATGAACTTTAAAGTTTTAAATGAACTTTAAAACGAAGGCTATAACAACTGACAAAGAAAGACCCAGTATACCTACTTTTGGGTATTTATCTGAAGAAACCCAAAATGCTACTTCAAGAGAACGAATACACCCATATGTTCATTGCACCATGACAAAGTTGTGGAGACAGCCTGGGTGTCTGCCAATGGAAGAATCAACGAAGAGGAGGTGGTACATATGCTCAATGAAATATTGCTTGGCCATAGAAGGGAACCGGTTCTTGCCATTTGCAGCAGCATGGATGGACCTGGAGAGTATTATGGTGAGTGGAGTACGTCAGACAGAGAAAGACAAATGCAATGTGATTTTGCTTATATGTGGAAACTAAAGAACAATATAAACAAACAAACAAACAAACAAAAAAACAAACTCATAGATACAGAGAACATTTTGATGGTTGCCAGATGGGAGGAGGGTTGGGGTGATTGGTGAAAAAGGGAAAGGGATTAGAAGTACGAATTGGTTGTCATGGGGATGTAGGGTATAGCATAAGGAATATAGTCAATAATATTGTAATAACTATGTATGGTGTCAAATGGGTACTAGATTTATTGGGGTAATAGATGGGAGGGGGGTTGAGGGGCAAGGTGAGATAGGTGAAGGCACTAAGATATTGGTAGTTACATAACAGTCATGGAGTTATAAAGTGAAGCACAGGAAATATAGTCAATAATATGATAATAGCTATGTATGGTGCCAGGTGAATACTAGACTAGTCAGGGGGATCACTTCTAAAATTATATAAATGTCTAACTACTATGCTGTACACCTGAAATTAATATCAAATATTATTGAATGTCAACTGTAAATGAAAAATTAAGGAGGGGGGAAAGGGGAAGGGGAATAAGAGGTTCAAATTTCCAGGTGTAAAACAAATAAGTCCCGGGAATGTAATGTACAGCATGGGGAATACAGTCATTAATATTGTGATAGCATGGTACGGTGTCAGGTGATTGCTGGACTTATCATGGTGCGATCACTTCTTTAGGTATATAAATGTTGATCATTATGGTGTACACCTGAAACTAATATAATATTGTATGTTACCTATATTTTAATAAAAAACTTTAAAAAATTATTAAAAAGATAAAATTAGAAAACAAAGATTTGAAGGGTGAAAAAAAAAAAGATAATATTGTTTAAAATAATTCAAATCAACATAAATCAGAACAAAAAACATACTAAGACAATACAAAAGTACAAAGGTGAAAATATTCCAGACTAAATTATTAATAAGGAACAATATATCCATGAAAAATAGTCAAGGGTAAGTGTTTAAGAAGGAATTTAGAGCTGAAGCAGCCCCACAAGGAGGTGAAATGGGGTCCAGGGTGTAGGCGGAGAAAGGGAGCCCCCAGGCCCCTATGGGAGCCCCTTGAAGGCTGCTCCAGGGGAGAAACCACACTGCAATGATAAGCTGCTGGCAACCTAATCTGTCAAACCAGCTGGGCTGCCGGGAGGCCCCTCTCATCCCCTGCACAAGCCCAGCCGCAGCTGCAGCAGTCAGTCAATAGCCGTCTGAGGCGGAGTCAGGCACCTTTCTACACCGAGAGTCACAAACAGTATAGGTCAGAAGTAAACGGACACACCAGCTTTGAAGACGACTGTATCATCCTCCTTAGCTACAAGCTCTTAGGCAAATTTCCTAACCTGTCTAAGCCTCAAGTTTCTCATGAGAAAAGTAGGAATACTATATGTAACTTATGAGGCTATTTTGAAGATTGTACAAAATAAAGCTTACAAATTATGTTATAAGCAATCAACAAAAGATAGCCTTTATTATTAACTCACCAGGAGAAAAAAGTCCATTTTCATTTTAGCAACACAGGAAAAAACAGTTATGTTTTGTTTTTAAGATGTTAGGATTTTCTTGAAGGAGAACCAGAAAAGGTCTAATCATGTCATTCTTTTTCTTTCTCTCTTTCTTTCTTTCTCTCTTTCTTTCTTGCCTTAAAACAACACATTTTTGTTATATTACAGTTCTGGAGCTCAGGGTCCTAAAATCAAGGTGTCAACAGAGCTAAATTCTTTCTGGAGGTCGTAGGGGAGAATCTGTTTTCTTTCCTTTTCCAGCTTCTAGAGGCCACCCTTGGCTTGTGACCCCCTTCCTGTTTTATTTTCAAAGCCATCAGGATAGCATCTTAAAACTCTCTCTCTCTCTGTCTCTCTCTGTCTCTGTCTCTGTCTCT
>NW_017732353.1:292103-361526 GCF_001890085.2 Hipposideros armiger | reverse complement strand
ACCCCTGTGAAAGGGTCATTCGACCCCCAAAGGGATCGCGACCCACAGGTTGAGAACCGCTGCTTTAGGCAGTCACTCCTATTTTCCACTCCTTCCAACCCCTGGCAACCATTACTCTATTTTCTGTTTCTATATAATGTCATATTCTAGATATTTTATATAAACACAATCATATAACATGTGACCTTTTGTGTCTGGCTTCTTTTACTTAGCATAATGTTTTCAAGGTCCATACATGTTGTAGCATGTATCAGTATTTTGTTACTTTTGTGACCAAATTCACTGTGTGGATATACCACATTTGTTTATCTACTCAATAGTTAATGGACATTTGGATTGTTTTTAACTTTTGGCTATTTTGAATGACTCTGCTATGAACATTCATCCACAAGTTTTTGTTTGAATACCTGGCTTCAGTTCTTTTGGGTGTATACCTACGAGTTAAATTCCAGGGTCATACAGTAATTGTATGTTTAATGGGCCATCTTTTAAAAATACAACATAAATAAAGCAAGTAAATTCAACAAAAACCATTGTCATATTCCGGTAGGAATTAAGAGCTCTTAAAAAGATGATGAAAGAGGGGAGAAAGATAAGATGACAGAGAAATACAGAGGAAAAAAAAAAGAAGCATTACTTAGGGTATAGGTTTAGTTACTGTAAAAGAAGCAAAAATAACAATAGCCTGAACAAAATAAGAGTTTGTTTTTCAATTATGTAAGAGTCATGAGGCCAGGGACCAGACTCCTACCTTTATCAGCTTCCAAAATGGTGACTCCAATCTTTATCATCACCTACATACTTAGGGTGACAAACTTGTCAGAGTTTTCCTAAGACATTGGCAGTTTTAGCTCAGAATGTTCTGCGTCTCAGGAACCCGTACAAACTGGGACCATTGGGCACTATATGCCACCCAGCAGGATGGGGGAGAAGAGGCAGTGGAGGTCGTGCCTTCCCTTTAAAAGCAAAGCAAGACCTGGAGGTGCACCTTTGTTCTCCATTAGCCAATACCTAGTCACATGGCCACATCTAGTTATAGAGAAGTCTGGGAAATGTAATCTTGAGCTAGATTAGCTATACTATAGGCTCAGTTAAAACTTAGGAATTCATTACTAAAAGAGAGGATAATAGATATGCAGAAACAACTAGCTCTCTCTGCCAGCATATATGACAAAGAGAGGTACATTACATCACAGGGACACAATATAAGTAGAGAAAACTGTGCAAGGACAGAAGGAGGATATGTCTTTCGGTTTGTCAGTACTGAGGTTTGTAAGTTTGATTGTTAAGAGATTATTTCCTCTCTGGATACTTATGATCCCACCAAATGGTACTAATACCACATTGGACAGGTGACAGTTAAATCTGTGCCTCTTTCTCCTTTCCTCCCTCCCTTCTTCCTTCCCTCATGGCTTTCTTCCTTATTTCCTTCCTTCCAACCTTCCTTCCTTCCTTCCTCCCTCCCTCCCTTCCTTCCTTCCTTCCTTCCTTCCTTCCTTCCTTCCTTCCTTCCTTCTTTCCTTCCTTCCTTCCTTCTCTTTAATAAGGAACATCACTTTATCAGTCAAGATCCTGGCAACAAACTGCATGCCCAAGTTAAGATAACTGAAGAGTGTGTAATGAAGGGACTGTTTACAGAGTGAGGGCAGAGTTAAGGTTAATCACAGGGATAGTGCCGTCCTCCAAGGCTAGCAACAAGCTGGAGCCATCACTGCCCCTCCCCCGAAGGGGCAAGAGGAAGGAGGAGTCACTAGGGCCTGAAAGGAGTGGCTATGGTTCTAGGAGATCACCACCCAGCAGAACTGTGACCTCCACTAAGGAGTGCTGTTAACCCAGGCCCAGCAGGGAAAGAAGAGCCTGGGGAAAGAACACACCAAGCTCTCCTCCTACCCTCCAATCTCCTACCCAGTAGGAGGGCCATAGTGACAGCAGAAGGGCAAATCTGGAGGGGCAGATACACAAAATAGTCAGCAAATCAACTTTTCATTGAAACAGCTCAAGTGTACAGAGTTAATATGCATGGTTTAAATGAATTAATAAACATTAAATAGGAGATACTTTTAACATTAGCCTTAATATTATTGTTATTATTATTTTAAAGATTTTATTGGGGAATTGGGGGAGGGGAACAGCATTGGGGAATCCGAGAAGGGAAACAGACAAGTTGCTGTCCTTTTGTTCTTCAGGCTAGTTGTGGAGGACATCACTTCACTGGCCCATGTTGGTATTATCATTGCGCTCTTGCCGGGTGAGGCAGATGAGTCGCCGGCCACTGGACAGCCACTCACGGTGGCTCTTGGCAGCTCACACCAGCTGCTGGCCGCTCACACCAGCTGCCAGCCACTCATGGTAGCTTACGGCAGCCCATTGCAGCCCCACTGCAGCCTACACCTTCGCTGGCGACTCACCGCAGCCCAGCTCCAAGTTGAGTTGTTGTTCACCAACTTAGTTGTAGAGGGCGTAGTGTCACTGGTCCTCATATGTGGGATCCGAACCCGGTCTCTGCTGCTCAGAGCTGGGGTCCCAAGCCAGCTCTTAACTAATGCGCAACTCCACCAGCCCTAGCCTTAATATGATTAATTCTAAGTGAATCTAATCCTGTTCTCATAAGGAGACCTCAGTTTGCAATTCACCTTGAATCTTATTTTAAAGCCTAATCTAGGACTTCTACTTACCCACCAGACTCATTTTGTAGGTTCCTGTCTCTGTTTTCAGTAACTTGTTTTACTATATTGTGAAAAGCTTTTTTTTTTCTTTACCCCTGGAATTATCCCCTTGACATGTCTTATTAACTAGGAATGCATTTCCCCTCCTGTAATGACAAACAAATAAACAGAAACAAAAACCATCTTTATGAGCATATGTTTATCCTGGGCTTCCAGTGAGATGTTATAAAATAGATTTCAAGCTCTTGGTAGCTTATTGATCTTTAAAATTCTACTTTATAAAGTAGGCATGTAAATCAGTAAGATAAGCACTAATTCCCTAACTGATCAATGGACAAAGGATATGAATAAACAATTTTATAAAAAGGGTAAGAAATGGTCAGCCTTACTAGTGATCAAAGAAAAGCCGATTTTCAAAAACAACCAGATTCAAATTTGGTTAGCAGCAAATTAGCAAAAATAGGATTTGTAAAATCGTATTCAGTACTATGAAGGGTGCAGGGAAACAATGTAAGTTGTCCAATTTTTTGGAAAGCATTTGGACAATATGTATCAGGATTCTAAAATGTGAATAATATTTCCACAACTGAGCATGTGCATGTGCTATACCCTTTTCCTGCAGGGTTTTGGCCAGGTTTCTTGCAGTTAACAAGACACCACATTTCTTCTTTCTCTGGTGTGTGAAGGAAGGTGGAGATGGATAATAAACAGATAAATAAGTCAACAGGATAATTTCAGGTATTACAAGTTCCAGAAATAAATTTGTTAGTGGGGAGTAGGGGAGAAAAGGGAGGGAGTGCAGAAAGGGGCTTATAAGGGAAGGCCCCTTTAAAGAAATAAATGCTGAGTTGAGACCTTCATGAATAGGAAAATGTAGATCCATTCAAACTTGCTTGAATCCTTCAGTGGCTGTTCTTTACCCTCAGCATAAAGTCCAAATTCTTTGATATGGCTTAAAAGTTGCTTTCCATCTGGACCTGGTATAATTCTTTAGACTCCTTTCTTTAGGCCCTCGCATATGCTCTTCCCTTGGTATAAAAGTCTCTCTCCATACCCTCTTTTCCTGCCTAACAGTTGCAGTGTCACTTCTTCCATAAGACTGAGGCTCCGACAGAACCCTGTACTTCCCCCTCATAGACTGTTGATTATTCCCCACTTCACACACCCACCCTATTCTGTGAGCCCTGAGAGCAGAAGAATGAAGACTTGATGCCCAGCCCAGCCTGCGAGGGTCAGAGAGGTGGCCCTGGAGTTGTCTCAAAGGTGAGCAGGAATCAGCCAGCTTTGGATAAGGAACAGGTATTCTGGGTTCTTGAATAGCATGAGCAAAATCATGAAATCAAGAAACATCAGAGTTGGGTGGGGAGCTATAGGTATGTTTCTGTTCATTAAGATTAATATGTGCAGGACAGCGGAAAGTCAGGGGAAGCATGGAGGACCTCAAAAGCCATGATTAGGGTCTTCGGCTTGTTCTTTCTGGCCACTGAAAGATTTTTATTACAGCCATTTCAGGAGGACCACTGGTGGGGTTGTGTGAAAAGCATTTTTTTTTAAAGCCTCCTTTTTTTTTTTTAGATCAGTTTTAGGTCTATTCACCCTTTTCCCTGCCCTCACCCCCTTTGTCGCAACCCCTGACAACCACTGATTTTTTCACTGACTCCATAGTTTTGTCTTTTCCAAAATGTCATACAAATGGAATCATACAGTATGTAGCCTTTTCAGATTGGCTTATTTTACTTAATAATATGTGTTTAAGGTTCCTCCATGTCTTTTCATGGCTTGATAGCTCACTCCTTTTTAAGCACTGAATATTATTCCATTGTCTGGATATACCGGTTTATTTATCCATTCATCAGCTGAAAGTCATCTTGGTCGCTTTCAAATTTTGGCAATTATGAATAAAGCTGCAGGTTTTCGTGCACACATAAGTTTTCTCCTCTGGGAAATAGGAGCACAATTGCTGGATCCCATGGTAAGAGTATATTTAGTTTCTTAAGAAACTGTCAAACTGTCTTCCAATGTGTCTGTACCATTTTGTATTCCCACCAGCAATGAATGAGAGTTCATTTTGTACTATTATCTTTGCCAGCATTTAGTGGTGTGAGTGATTTGGATTTTCGCCATTCTAATAGGTGTATAGTGGTATGAAAGATCATTTTCAAGGTTCCACATGGCAGAAAAGCAAACTATTGAGAAGATTTCACTTTTCTAGAGCCACATCATGACAGCTATGTCCTCAAATCTGCCTTATTATTGGTCCTAACAGCCAAGTTAGCTCTAAGTCAAATAAGCCAATAATATGCTTGAGTTTTTTAGAGGTGAGATGTTTATAATGATTTTTCTGTTAGAAAAAATATTAATGTGGTTTATTAAATAGTTCTTTTTTTTTTTCTTCCCTATAGCTCTTATTAAACCAGGAACTACCAAGATGAAACTCATGTTTCCCCAAATATGGAGTGGATAAAACCAGTTTTAATTGAGCAGAGATCTGTGATAAGAAATGAGGGGGCTTGCCTCTCTCACTTTAGGCAAATGAGATAAAGTGCTGAAAGACTATCAGGCTCTAAAAAAAATCACTAATGGTGAAAATCTCTCACTCAATCTCAATTTTCTTTTTTCTTTTCTTTTTTTTTTAAAGATTTTATTGGGAAATTAAGGAAGAGGAACAGTGTTGGAGAATTGGGGAAGGGAAACAGCCAAGTTGTTGTCCTTCAATCTTAGTTGTGGAGGGCGCAGCTAGCTCAGCTCCAAGTCCAGTCACCATCCAGCCGTTGGTTGGCAGCTCGCAGCTGCTCAGCTCAAGGTGTTGTGCTCAATCTTAGTTGCGGGTGGGTGTAGCCCACCATCCCATGCAGGAGTGGAACTGGAAACTTTGTTGTCAGGAGCACGTGCTCTCACCAGCTGAGCCATCCTGCCACCTGTTGGCAGCTCAGCGGCAGCTCAGCTCGGGCGCAGCTCACTGGCCCCCCTGTTGCTCAGAGCTCACGCTCTTAACCAACTGAGCCACTCGGCTGGCCCTCAATCTCAATTTTCTTAACCCCTTGATTTCACCAACTCAACTATGATCTCCTGGATATCTAAAAAAAAAAAAATATATATATATATATATATATATTTCATATTCCACAATATAAGCCATGTTTTCTTAATGTATTAAAAGGCTAATTTTCCTCATTCTTCAGAGGATATTAAATGTTATAAAATTAAAAGTTAATTTTCTAAATACTGTGGTGGAATCTGTATGCATTACAATATGCATAACTAAACATCTCCTTTTTCATGAAAATGACATTATATATATTTGAATATTTAGATTTCATAAAATATATAATATATTTAATGAATATATATAATATACATACTACATATATCTATATATTATACATTACATTATCTTGTCCTCATGAACAACCTTGTGTTGTAGGGATTACTAAAGCAATATTATCTGTGAGGAAACTGAGCTCCATAGAGATTACCCAATCATCCAGTAAGTGATGGAATCAGAGCACTAAACAGGGCTCATGGTCAAGACCTTCTTCTTTCTACTGTACAACTGCCTCTCCTTGTGTCTATTGTTCCACCAGTGCAATTAAGAGCCTCCAGCAACACTGTTAATAACACCATAAAAAAACAGCCCTTGCCCTCCAGGAAAGCTCATAGAGGCTAAAGGGTCTACAGGGAGGTGTACCTGATGACAAACGTAGAGACCCTAGAGGGGACGACACAGAGCACAGCTGATTAGTTGTGAATATTTTGTCATACAGAAGGGAAAGCTTTATAGACTCTTTCAAACACCTCCCAGATCCTAGTAGCCTATGCCTAAAGCAAAGCCAAGGAGTTGGATTTATGTTTATTTCAAAGGTTGCTACATTTCATTGGTCTGTTTTAATGTTGTTTATTTTAAATCTGTAAGCTCTTAGATACTTGATTAGAAAATAGATATGCAAAAAATAAGTTATTTTAAAATTGTTCTTAGTTTTCTTTTACTACCCTTAGGTTTTCTTTTTTTTCTGATTAAGTCTTTGACCTGGAATAAGGTACAAAGTAGGGATTCCACTTCACCTTTTTTCAGATTGCTACCCAGTTTTTACTGTGGGAAATTTTATCCTACTTATGGCTACCCAGGGTCATTTGAATCTCATTTGTATAACTAGATATTCTCATGTTATGTTCCCTGTCTCCTGAAGGTATGAGCTCAAATTCAATTCTCCATCTTCTCTTATAACTAGAAGTGAGGCATGTGACTTATGTCTCATCAACCAGACCTGCACAAATGAGGTCTTGATTTGGAAAAGAGCATCATGAGGAGACAGGTATTGCCCAAAGGAAGGGGGTGATGAAGCACAACAGAGAGACATGGAGAAGTCAGCAGTAGCAAAGCACATCCATAGTGTGAAGTGTGGTGCCAACACCAGAAATGGTGCAAACATTCCTTTGAGCAGTTAGGCAGGCTAATTTAGTTTCCAAATGCTTTACCTCAAAGCCTAACTCTCTGACTCCTACGGAAAAATTTTCATCTACTTAATATTGCTTAATTGATTTTTTTCAATTCAAACTATCTACATTAGAATCCTGTTTAATATATGTGCTAATACCCTTTACTGAATAATTCATCTTTTCCTTCACTGATCTGAATTGCACCTTTGGTAAAGTTCTCCTTCTGGAAAGATTGAGTATCAGAGTCTAGATTTACTCCATGCTTGAAACAAATTAAAAAACAGAAAAAGTATATAAAACAATGGATCATAGACATAACATTAAGTGGTGCAAGACTGTGATCACTGAGAGAGCGGAAATATGAGCCCTACAATTGCACCACCTTGCTTTCTTGAGTGAGTTTTCAGGTTACAATGCAGAGAGTGGGAGCCCAGGCAGAGCCTGGAGGTCCCATTGAGTTGAACAGATAGAATTGGGAGACTGGGGAGGCCACGAAGACTAGAGTTCACAGAGCAAAGTCTCAGGGGGAGAAAAAGCTACACAAAGAAAAAGTTCTGGATCAATATAAAAGGTCCACTTTTAGTGGCCAGCTAAATGCTGATTAATGCATATGAGTAAGTAAACTACCCAAAGCTAAAGAAATAACTGTCTGAAAGGAACACAATCACCATAGCTAACAGAGAGCCAGGAATAATCCATGATTGTACCAGACAGAGCAGAATGCATGGAGCATTGGGTAGAGTCCTCAGAAGGGCAAAAGAAGCCTTAGACTAATTGCTTAAATAGTGTGGCAAAATTAGCCCAAGTGTAAGGGCTGCTTGTTCTACTTAGCAAAATAGAAAAGCAAGCCTCAAAAGGATCAAACTGTTTTTAAGTAACTGCATCCCATAATGAACCTCAGTAATGTTTATAGGAATACAAAAATATCCACATCCCACAGAGCAAAATTCCCAATCTCTGGCATCTGACCAAAAACTACCAGATATACTACCCATAATGAGGAGAAAAATCAATCAATTGAAACAGGCCTAAAAATATCATAGATGATAGAATTAGTAGACAAGGACATTAAAACAGTTATTATCAATGCATCCATATGATCAAGAAGGTAGTGGAAAGCAGAAGCATGTGAAGAAGAGACATGGAAAATATTAAAAGACCCAAATTAAACTTCTAGAGATAATAAAAACCAATGTCTAAAGTGAAAACTATCATGGAAGAGATTAGAAGCATATTAGACACTGCAGAAGAAAAATTAGTAAACTTGAAGACATAGCAATAAAAATTTTCAAAATAAAATACACAGAGCAAAAAGAGTGAAAAACAGTTTAACAGAGTATCAGACAGCTGTGGGACAACTTCAAGTGTCCTACTATATGTGCAATTTGAGTATCAGAGGAAGAGAAGATAAAAGCAAAAACAAAGAGTATTTGAAGTAATAGTCAAAGTTTTTTCAAATTATTTGAAAATTATAAACCTACAGATTCAAGAAGCTCAACAATTTCAAGAATAAAAATATGAAGAAAACTACCTCAAGGCACATCATAAACAAATTGCTTGAACTCACCAGCATACTCTCACAAGAAATGTTAGAAGAGGTCCTACAGGCAGAAGGAAAATGATACCAGATGAAAATGTAGATTTATATAAGGGAATGAAAAACCCAGAAATGGTAACTACATGAGTGAACATATAAGACTTCCTTCTTATCATCTTAACCTTTAATAGATAATTGACTTTAAACAAAAATAATAAAAATGTATTTTGGAGGTTTATGACATATGTAAAAGTGAAATGCATGAAAATAAAAATATCACAAAAGACTGAAAATGGAAGAGTAGGGAAATTTAAAATTCTGTTCCTCTTTCAAATGATTAACTTGGCAAAAACTGACTAAACGTTTACAGAACTCTGAAACATAATAAAAATGTATAACAAACAGGGGAATGTTAAATGAAAAAGCTGTTGTGGCATTTTGACTCACCCCCTATCCCCTAGATCAGCAGCAGCCACAAGAAAAGTGGCTCTTGCAATGTATCTTGTTTTATTACAATAGGGTAAAACTATAAATCATTAACAGGAGGAAAATGGGACAATTCACAAAGTATAATTTAAAAAACACTTTTGTATAATCAATGAATCAAAGAAGAAATCACAGGGGGAATTAGAAAATATCTTGAGACAAATAAAAACAAAAACAGCATACCAAAATTCATGGGATGCAGCAAAAACAGTGCTCACAGAGAAATAAAAGATCTCAAATCAGTAACTTAACTATAAAGCTTAAAAAAATAGGAAAAGGGAACAAACTAAATCCAAAGCTAGCAGAAGCAAAGAAATAATAAAAATTGGAAATAAATGAAATAGAGATTAGAAAAGCAACAGAGAAAATAAATGACCCCAAAAGCTGGTTCTTTGAAAAACATCAACAAAATTGAAACCTTTAACTAAATTAACCAATAAAAAAATCTCAATTAGCAAAAATATAAATGCAAGTGGGGTATTACTACCAACCTTATAGAAATAAAGAGGATTATAAGAGAGTATTATGAACAATCATATACCAACAAATTAAATAACCTAGGTGAAATGGACAAATATCTAGAAACACACAAAGCACTAAAGCTAACTGAAGAAAAATAGAAAATCTGAACAGATCTTTAATGAGTAAAGAGATTGAATCAATAATCGAAAACCTCCCAGCAAAGAAAATCCCAGGACTAGATGGCTTCACTGGTGAATTCTACATGTTTTCATTAGGCCTATTGTCCTACCCTGCCATCACCCCCCCACACACACACACACACACACCTTTTTCTTTCAGGTACTTGCGCTCTATCTATGAATGTCAGCCTCTCTGATTTTTCCTATTGTGTGTA
This sequence comes from Hipposideros armiger, assembly GCF_001890085.2. Lineage (NCBI taxonomy): Eukaryota > Metazoa > Chordata > Mammalia > Chiroptera > Hipposideridae > Hipposideros > Hipposideros armiger. The sequence goes on along the minus strand of NW_017732353.1, from coordinate 351,544 downwards.
TGTGCCTAGACTTTTCTGTGGCTATGTTCCACTCACCTACTAAGTTTGCCTGGCACATAATCAGATTTCACAAATTTGCCTGGTATTTCTGGTTCCTTTCAGAATGCCTGGTCATGTTTGCTGTGCTGAAAATAGATCCTGGACATAACAGAGAAAAAAAGCAAAGATTCAGGTAATCTAGGAAGGACTATAAAAAGAATAAAGTTGGTTCAGAATATACAAGTCAGGGGAATCAAAAAGAAACATATCAGCAATAGATTCAAACTGTCCAGGGTTTGCTCGATTTATTGAGCAACTGCTATGTGCTAGTAACTATAGAGTTAAATAAAAATAAAACAGGATTGAAAAAGCCTAGGCATAATCTTAGAACGAGAAGGTAGAAAAGTCTGCTTCAGATGCAGGGAACACAAAGATTGAGGTCAAGTCTGAGTCAAACACAAATTCATCAGGATTCATGGTCATCTAAGGGTCAAAAGTTTCAAACAGTGGATCACAGTCAGCCCAGCTGTTATCAAAGGGATAATCAAAGCAAACTACATTGACTGTTTCTACTTTAGATATAGAAAGCTTCAAGAGACTGTTGTTCTCACTGTGATGATAAAATGAGCTGGGTAATCTACAGAATCGTAATTATTGTTTTTTAAGCTCATTAGAAGCTCTCAAAGAAACTAATGAATAAAACCCAAAGAAGTGACAAGTTTTATGAGAGAAGGGACTCATGCTTGATTTCATTCTTCGTAGACCAGAAGAAAGCATCCATGGATGCAGGCAAAAAGAAAACAGTTGAATTTTTAATATAATTTTAAAGGCAGGATGTGGTTTGGAATGACAGTTTAGAATTCCTGGATGTCAAAGACACGGGGGAGTCTGAACCAAACTGCCAACTTTTTTCTATAGATTTTTTTCACTGAATGCTCACAAGAAAGGTTAGGGCAGGACATCTGAGAGAGGCACCTTCGGAGGCACAGCTGTACCAGGCCTGCTGAAGTCTGAGGGTGAAGAAAGAGAAGCAAGTGCTTCTCCAGAAGCACTGTGGGCCTTACACTGAGTATGATGGAGCAGTTACCTGCCACTGTAGGAGACACAGGTAAGCTGAGAGAGAGTCCTCATGAAGAAACCTCACAAACACTCCAAGCCTTACACAGAGAATCAGACAGCAGCTATCTACTGCTTGGGTGAGGGACAGGAGAGCTCAGAGAGACCCCTGAAATGCAGACACATGGACCTGCTGACATCTGTGGGTAGGTCAAGAGAAGGAAGACAAACCTTCCAGGCACTCAGATCCCAAGTTCTGTTAAAAGAAAGCTTCTGATACCACTGGGCCATGACTAGGGTGAGACAAATGAGGCAAATAAGGAACTTGCCTTTTACATAAAAAAGGTGTACCCAAAAAACTCAATAATTTTGATAAATAGTATTTTAATGCAATATTTTAAAAACTCAAAGTTTATGCCAAAAAAATCTATGATGAACAAAATCTCAAAATTTTAAATCAAGACAGAAATAGTATTAATGATTTTTTTCCTTTTGCCTCGGCCTCCGATATGGCTCAGCACAGCACTTACTGATCCTGTTTCCTTATGTACCTCAGTAAATGCCTCACTTGTATAACCTTAGTCCTGGTCTTTGCCTGTTCTCCAATAATTCAAAGTGTGAAATAAGCTGAACCTAACAAAATAAAACCCAGCCCCAAAACAATTGGGAGAGACTAAAATTGTCTCAATCCCCTACACTACAGTTTGTCAGAAGAGTTACGTACTTATCTGGACATGAATATTATTTACCCCAGGGTCTTCTGTTATTTGACACATAATAACTGTCATTTAATTAAAAATTCAAGAAAGATTTTTTAAAGCAAGAAAGTTAAATCCATTGTCAAGGGAGAAAGCAGGCAGTAGAATCAGACACAGAACTGTCCCATAGATAAACATAACCAGACTCCACAGTTTAAAATAAATATGTAAAAAATTTAGTGAAAAAAAGTGGGTAACATATATTAACAAATGGGGAATTTCCCTGGAGAGAGGAAAATTATAAAAAGGAGCCAATGTTGGAAATTGAAAACATGATGTAAGAGATAAGGAATTCTTTTAAAAAGGCAGATTAGGTACAGGCATCAGCCAACTTGAAGATACATTATTAGAAATCACCCTACCCAAAATAAAAATAGGAAAAAGGTAAAAATAAAAAAAGAACAAAGTATCTGAGTTGTGTAGAACAATACTGAACAGTTAAATATATGTGTGAATAGAGTTCCATAAGGAGAAGAGAGAGTAAATGGAGCAGAAAACATTTGAAGAGATAACAGCTGAGAATTTTTCTAAAATTAATAACATTAGCCTATGAACCAAAGAAGCTCAGTTAGCCTATAGTGGGTTAAATACAAAGAAAATCACACCTAGTCACATCAGAGTCAAATTGCTAACAACCAAAGGTAAAGAGAATATTTTGAAAGCAGAGACTAAGGATACATTACATACAGAAAAACAATGATAAGAATAATGTCTGACTCCTCATCAGAAATAATAGGGACCAAAAGATAATGTGCTAGCATCTTCAAAGGTAAGGGGGAAAATCCTTGTCAATCTATAATTCTATATCTACCAAAAATACCCTTCAAAAATGGAGGTGAAATTCAGATTTTTTAAACAGACAAAGGCTGAAAGAATTTATCTGTGCTGTAAGATCTACTAAAAAAAGTTCATAGCATAAAAGAAGTGCTGAACTCTCCTGGAAAGCTGCACAACTTAATGGCTTAGATATATTTATAATAAACTAAGTTAAACTTATTCTATAGAAAGAAAAATTAGGATCACTTATTTAAAAACAATGATGAAGTCTTGCCTCCCAATTTGCTTTTTCATTAGTTCATTTCCACAGTAAGATCTTAAAGCTGTGATTGACATTTTTCTCATAACAATCCTCTCAGAACATTGTGTAGCCTGTGTAAGTACAAAGGGAGAGGAAGACATATTTAAGAACTTTACTATCAGTATAACCATTCCTAGTTGAATGTTGTTCTTTTCTGGTTCCTTTAAGTCAAAATACAATCAGCACTGATGTTCCATTTTCAATATTTTAAAATGTACTGTTATGTATGAAAAGTACTTTTCATTAAATTGTGTACATACTGTGTATATATCTCAAGTTAATTTGATGGCTTAATGTATGCTCTAGAGCTAAGTGAATAACATAAAAACTAATAATATCCTTAGTTATAAGCACGAGATGAGTTCTGACATTGGTACTAAGTGACATTTTGATTTTTCTGCTTATGCTCTCTGTATTGTATAATTAACTCCCCAAATCATTGAGCTGCTCTTAAAAACAAAAAAGAAAACAGCTTGACATTGTGTGTACATTTTCTTTTTGTTTATCAAATCACATTCATGGAAACATGTAATTCAACTGAGTGGAATATACATCCAAGTCTTGTCTTTGTATTATCAATGGGCAGAACTACATAGAGACCATTATTAGATTATTCCTTTTAGTGGTGCTTATGCTATCTAAATTACTGAATAAATTGTTAATCCATTTTAAAACTTCAAAAGGCTTAAGGAAAGTTATATTGGATAGAAATCTTGATTTGCAGGAAGGAATGAAATATAGCAGAAAGAGTTAAAATGTTGGAAAATATAAAAGCAGAGCAGATAAGACAAGCAAATGAAACACTAAGATAGTAGACTAACACTAAAAGATATTCATAATTATATTATTCACAATAGCCATAAACTGAAATACAGTTCAGTTAGCCATCAACAGAGCATGGATACAAAAACTATGGCATATTTAGGCAATGGAATACTACCTACCAATGAAAGGGAATATAAAATGCTTAACTTATAGATGTAATCACGCGGAGGAATCTTGAAAATATGCTGAGTAAAGGAAACTAGACACAAAGAGCAATACTTGTATTATGCCATTTAAATAAAACTCAAGAACAGACAAAACCAACTTATAGTGATAGAAAAAAAAACCTCTGGGCAAAAGTATTGACTAGAAAAAAGCAGAAACATTCAGGGGTGATGGAAGTTTCTCTAGTAGGTTTTGGCAAACCTTTTCTGTAAGGGGGTGGGGAGCAAATATTTTAGACTTTGAATGTCATATAGTTCCTGTTGCAACTATTCAACTGGACCATTGTAGCATGAAATTGGCCATAGGTAAAACATAAACAAGTGGATGTGGCTGTGTTCTAATTTAATTTATAGACACTGGAATCTGAATTTTATATAATTTTTATGGTAACAAAATATTTTTCTTCTTTTTCTGGGTTTCTTTTTAAACATTAAAAAGTGTAAAAACCATTCTTCAAAGACTGTAGTAAATTAAGTGGTAGGTCACATTTGGCCTGTGGGTTGTAGTCAGCTGAACAGAAATTAAGAACATGATGTAAGAAATAAAGAATTCCTTTAAAAGGCAGTTTAGGCACAGGCATCAGCCAACTTGAAGACACATTATTAAAAATCACCCTACCCAAAATAAAAATAGGGAAAAGGTAAAAATAAAAAGAGAACAAAGTATCTGAGTTGTGTAGAACAATACTGAACAGTTTAATATATCTTGGTAGGGGTGTGGGTTATATGGATGTATGAATTTGTAAAACTGATGAAACTGTTTGATTAAGATCTGTGCATTTGTCTGGATGTAATAACTCCTCAACAGAAAAAGTGTATAAAGAAAAGAAGAAGAAGCTTAGACTGATGCTCTGCTTGCTTCATTAATTGTCACAGGTGCACTGCATTAGCAGAAATAGTACAAGACATTTAAATTTTTACACAAACCATTTTTTGTGCTATTTAAGGGAAACAGATTTAAAGAAAAAATATTGTATTCTAATTGTTTTGCAGTTGAGGAGTCAAGGTTCAAACAGATTCCAAATTTCTAGTTGTTAACTTTCTTAAAGGTTTTTGGAAACTTCTGGTGTCCCTTGGGGTAAAGGTAAACTCAGTTAGTTAGTGGCAGGATTTTGACTGGAATGTATATGCTGAAGCTTGGATAATAGTTTTTACTAACCAGTATAAATGATTCCTGGTAATACCTCCAGGCTAAAATATATTTGTTGGAAGTGTTAGTATGCTGCTGTTCAGTCCTCCATCTGCCTTGACCTCAGCATATTTTTTACCTCTCTGAATGATTCTCCAAATTGAAATTCTCTCCTGTGTTGTTTCCAGGATGCACATCTCTCCTGGTTCTCCTCCTGTTTCTAAGATCTATCTTGGTCTTTTCAGTGTCCTTTGTTGGCCCTAGCACAAGTACTCTCTGCTCCCTCCTCAAGCTCAAATACCCCATTCCAGGCTTTCTCCTACCACCCCTGTGTTAACAGTCTCTTCACTCTGGTCAGACATATCACACTAGGCAGCCCCATTCACAGATACCCTCCTCACCTCACTTAGGCTCTAGATATCCAGTGCTGGGTTGATCTTATGTGTGTCTACCTTTCTCACCACACTTGGACTCTGACTCCACATTCCAGGTTACTACTCCTTACATTTTTTTTTAGATTTTTTAAAATTGGGGAATTGGGGGATGGGAACAATGCTGGGGAATTGGGGGAAGGGGAACAGACAAGTTGCTGTGCTTTTGTTCTTCAGTCTAGTTGTGGAGGATGTTGCTTCACTGGCCCATGTTGGTATTACCATTGTGCTCTTCCAGGGTGAGGCAGATCAGTCGTTGGCCATTGGACTCACGGCAGCCCACTATAGCAGGGGCTGCTGCCTACGCTGTCGCCGGCAACTCATAGCAGCCCAGCTCCAGGTCGAGCTGTTGTTCACCATCTTAGCTGTAGAAGGCACAGCATCACTGGCCCTCATGCGGGATCCGAACCGGGGCCCTGCTGCTCAGAGCTGGCACTCCCAAGCCAACTCTTAACCAACGTGCTACTCAGCCGGCCCTATTTCTTACTTTTTTGAGCTCAAATATTCCATGCCAGGCAGCCTCTCCTTATGAAAACCTACTTTGTTCTGCACTCCTAATGGCTTTAGGACTGAAGTGTTCAGGAAGAAGAAGGGGAAGAGAAGGAGGAAGGAAAGGGGAAGAAATCTTAAAATATTTTACTAGATTTTTTTTATATTTAGCTACTTGAGCCACCTGGAACTTATTTTTGTGAATGTTGATGTAAGAAACTGACTTTCTTATTTTTTCCCTAATGGATAACCAATAGACCTCATAACATGTATTGAATAGTTTATTATTTACACTCATTTGAAATGGTATGTTAATCATAAACTAATTTTCATAAATACATGGGTCTGTTTTTGTATTCTTTTAACTATATATTTCTATTTTGATTCATTCATTGAAATTATAGTTTAATTTGAGGAGACATGACATCTTTACTTTATCAAATCATATAAGGAGAGGAAGTTTTTAAAATCTTTTATCACATGTCAGAAAAGTCTTATAGTTTTCTTCATATAAGTTTTGTTCATTTCATGTTATGTTTTTTCTTAGGTATTCTGTGGTTTTCATGATTATAGCTTCTTTTTTCCTATTATATGGTCTAATTGATGTTTGTTATGGAATAGGAATTCTTTTGATTTTTTTTAAAAGATTTTTATTGGGGGAATTGGGGAATGGGAACAGCGCTGGGGAATTGGGGGAAGGGGAACAGACAAGTTGCTGTCCTTTTGTTCTTCAGTCTAGTTGTGGAGGACGTTGCTTCACTGGCCCAAGTTGGCACCATCATTGCGCTCTTCCTGGGCGAGGTAGATCAGTCGCCGGCTTCTGGACGGCCGCTCACTGTGGCTGCTGGCCGCTCACGCTGGCTGCTGGCTATGCACGGTAGCCCATGGCAACCCACTTCAGCAGGGGCTGCAGCCTACGCTGTCACCAGCGACTCAGGGCAGCCCAGCTCCAGGTTGAGCTGTTATTCAGCATCTTACCTGTAGAGGGCAGTGTCACTGACCCTCATATGTGGGATCCAAACCAGGGCCCTCAGGCATCCCAAGCCAGCTCTTAAACAATGTGCCACTCAGTCGGCCCTCTTTTGGTTTTTGTTTGTTGATCTTTCATTGCACCATCTTCTTGATTCTTGTATTAGTTCTAATTGTCATGAATGCTCTTGAAAGTTAGTGTAGTCAATTCCATTCACAGAATTTTAAAATTAATTTTAAATTTCAACAGTAACATGAATACATTTGCCTTATAAAAACGAATTACAAATAATGCTTATTGAGCAATACCCCCAATTCTAGTGTGAACCCAATACCACTAACCATCATCATGAATTTTAATATATGTATTTCACAGAAAATATGTAGTTTTTACATGTGCATTTTTAAATAGCACCAAATACAACTTTCATTTTTATTCAAAATATGTTTTGCTAATCTATCTTTATTGGTACATTTAAATATATTTCATTTCTTTTCAAATGCTCTTCTATTATATTACATTCCTTTTATTCACTTCATTCACTCCCCAATTGAAGTACATTTAGATTGTTTCCAATTTTTCACAACCACAAACAACGCTGAAATGAACCACCTTATTAATAGCTTCTAGTTATATGTGTAGGTATTTTTCTAGGGTGGATATCATATATTCCTAGGTTTCTAGAAAGTTTAAAATTTTTGTAAATCATGGATATTGAATATATGTGTGCTCTTAATAATTCTAATTTTCTAGGTAGTTCATTGTTCAATGTGAGTGCATGTTCTTTTTAGCCTCTATTAAAATGAACATATGATTTTTCTCTTTTAGCCCGTTGTGGTGAATTATAATTTTCTATTCTTGAATATCCTTGTGTTCATAAGATAACCCTAATTAACCATTTTGGTTATTTTAAAAATATACTGTAGCATTTAATTTGCTGATATTTTATTTAAGAATTTTCCATTTATAATTCATAAGAATGATTGAACAATAGTTGTCCTTTCGTGTATTCTCCTGGTTCAGATCTGATAATAGGGTTTTGCAAGCTTTATAAAATGCATTGGATCTCTTTACATCTTTCCTAAGTTCTGGAACCATGAATATAACATAGGAATTATATGTTCTTTAAAATTTGGTAGACCTTGTCCCTAGCGACTATTTCTCAAATTAGTAGTTAATTATGTAATTTAAGTCCACCATATAAGTTATTTTAAAAATCTATCTGAGGTGCCTATTTATGAGATAGATATATTTATATATTCTACTTTGACTACAAATTGTCAAAATTTCCTTATAGACTTACCAGTTTAGTCTTAGCTTAGGCTAAATAGGCTATGTCTTCAGAGTCATAATAGTTCAAGAGTGTATATTATCTTTGTGAACTTTATCTTCTATTAATATAAGATCCTTTTCTCTTTTGATGCTTTTACTTTCAATTATGTTAATATCACTATATTGCTTTCCTTCAATTTGATTAGAAAATCTTTTACCCCAACATTTTCAAGTTTCCTGTGGTAACATTGGAGTTTATTTGTAGTCAATTTGTAGCTGGATTTTGTTTTCAATCTATTGTCTTTTTAATTAATGAGTAAAATTAATCCATTTATATTTATTGTAAATACATTTGGACTTATTCCTCTCATTTGATTTTTCCTATTTACCATACTTCCATAAAGCTTTTTTTTTTCTTTTGTTTTCATTTTTGACCTTTGTTGCACTGGATAGGTTTTCTTTGTTCCACCTCCTAATTTTTAATGACCTACAAATTATAAATCAAATTTAATTCTTCAATGTTCATTCTTAATTTTAAAAAATTAGTATCAACTATTCAGAACATATGTTTACAAGCAAAACCTGGAGTTAACTTGCATCTATAACCCTTTAAATTCACTTAACTTTTTCTGATTCTCAGTTTGCACATTTGTATAATTGGGAGCACAAGCTCTTCACTCATTATTTTAAGGATTAAATATGACGCCATGTCAAGCACCAGTCTTTATAAAGTAAGAGTCTTCAATTCCTTCATTCCATTTCTTCTTCTTTCAACCAATAAACTTCAGGTCCAAATCACACAATCATCCCTTATCTCCTCTGTCCTTCAAAGTCACAACCTCTTTCATATCTGTTGCATCATTATGCCTTTCATCTAGTCTTTAAATTTCTTTGTAAGTCTCATAATATCTTCTCATTCTCCCTTTGCGTATATAAAAAAAAATCCCATTCTTCATTGTACTGAGTGGCCTCTCTAGATTTAATGAACGTCACTCCATGCCTTTCTTCATTTTTCCTACAAAATGGCGGCCCTTAGACGTTCCATGATTAGCACCACGTGCGCCTGCGCCTCCCGCGGCCATTTCGCCCGGCAGCCCAATATCCAGCCTCAGTTCCGCGAAGCGCCTGCGCACGAGCCCCCGGAGCACTGTCGCTCCTCCCTCTAGTTGAGTACGCCTGAAACCGCACGTTCCTGTCCCTTTCCTCCCCCGCAGACTCTGCACCGCCTTCGCCCCTTTCCTGTGAGATTCTTCCGCCAAGTGGAAAGCCCATCTTCGTTCGACAGGCTATGCACTTGAGGAGCAATCTAATAGGCTCTTACAGCCCTGGGGGTCGTCATTCAGTCTTGTCTGTGCACCACTGCAATTTTCCTCTGGGTCCTAAAGTTGAGGACCGATTTCCCCGGACTCTTTTGCATACCAAAAGGCAATAAACGTAAAGAATGGCTGTGGCGGAGGGATCTTCGCTTACGTTCGGTGTACTTTAACCTAATGGGGGTCGTCGGGGAGTCGGAAGGGGGAGGGCAAAGGGAGGAGGCAGCCAAGGAATTGTTTTTTTCTCTCGCCCCGCCCTGGGCAGGCCGGCCAATTGCGATGGGCTATTTCCCCACGAGCCTTACTCAACTTCTTGGACTCAGCCAATGAACGGCGGAAGCGGCTCCGAGGGGGCGGGCCTAGGAGGCAGTGCGTGTCTTGTGAGAGCTCTTGAACCAAGTCAGAGCCTGAGTCGGCTGGGCGGCTGGAAACGGCGGCTGCCGCGGGTGACTCAGGGAGGCGGGGTAAGAGCGTCGCGGCCTCGGCTACGGGGAGAGGAGGAAGAAAGGTGAAGGAGCCGAACCCGCGTCCCCCGCGTCGCAGGCGGCGGTAAGGGGCGGCCGGGGATCGGCGGCGGGGAAGCGGGGAAGCGGGGAAACGGGGTGTCGGGGCGGGGCAAGTGCGGAACCGTGGGGGACCCGGACGCCTGGGACAGGCTCTCTGCACCGGGGCCTTTTCCTTCCAGGGGTGAGGGGCGAATACTTTAAAATCCACTGAAGCCGCAAATCATTCTCCCTTCACTCTCTCTGTATTTAGGTTTATGCTTTTGGAAAAGCGAAACTTGGGAGAGCGAGGGTCACGCGACGCTTGGGCCCGTGTTTGCAGTGGGGGAGGGATCGGGGCGCGGGGAGGGTGCGGTTGAAGACGTCGGGTGAGGGGGGTCCTGCTTCGCACCCGCCGCCGCCCGGGGTCTCGTCCTCCGAGCGCGGTTAGGACCCTGCCCTCGGCCCCCGCCTCCCCGCGCCCTCTCTCCCCGGGCCCCCACCACCTGCCGCCCCCATTGCATTTTGGTTTTGTGCTTTTGCAGGGAGGAGCCCTTCCTCCAGGCGTGGAAACCATGGTGCTTACGCTCGGAGAAAGTTGGCCAGTGCTGGTGGGGAAACGATTCCTTAGTCTGTCCGCAGCCGACGGCAGCCACGACGGCTGGGACGTGGAGCGCGTTGCCGAGTGGCCCTGGTTCTCCGGGACCATTCGAGCCGTCTCCCACACGGACGTTACCAAGAAGGAGCTGAAGGTAAAATCGGCTCCCGGGCCTCGGCAGTCGGGCGTTTCGTACTTACCTTGGTCACAAGACAGCTAGCACCCTCTTTCCCTTTTGTGAAAAGGACGATCAGAAAGTTGGCATCTGATCTGAAGGTGCAGAGAGCTAGACCTTGAAAGTTTTTGAAATGGTTGTATAGAGCCGAGGTAAGTTTGGCCTAGAGTTGCTTGTGTCTACAAATGGGTTTAGGGTTGTTCAGACACGCTTCAGTGTTGCCGGCGTTGTGCCCCATTAGGACTCGATGATGATTTCTCCGGAGGTGGAATATTGTTGTTAATATTAAGCTGGGCAAGTGAGTGACGTTTGGAAATCATTAAGACTTGAGGGCTAGTACTTGGAAGTGCTTCAGTTGGTTTTTCTGTTTGTTCCTCCTAAATTCTTCACCCAACTTGATAAACTTTCAGTCCTGTTAGAAATGATGTGTGCGTGCAGGAGGAGGAGCTTGGCTCTATTATGCACATTAGGGTGGGTATTTGTCCATATATGGTGGATCAGGGCAGGAGTGGGTTCCTGGTTGTGTAAGATGAGCCTGTGAGAGGGTGTGGGATAGGACCATATATGGAGGGATGGGGTGGAGCTAGCTGCCCCTTCTGTGGTGTGCTGGAGGGATGCCTTGGATATATTCCACTTGGGTGTTCAGGGAGAGGGAGAGAAATGAGAACAAGTGCGGCCAGGGATTTTTTTCAGATACATCTTTTCAAAAAGACATGAATTCTGATTGTGCTCCCTAATAGAAGTATTGGTGTGAAAGGATTGCCTGGGAACAACCAGTAAGGAAGCCATTGTACCAACAAAGACTCCTTTGTGCAAAAATAACTGAACAAGGTCCCTAACAAAGACTCCGAAGTGATGATAACCTGAAGGAAGCTTGTCAGGACAGAAGAGATTTCTACCCTGGGTAATGGATGTGTGTCAGTATCTTGGTCATTTGTTATCTTTGCTTTTTTTTTAAACTATACTCAAATAAGGGAAGCAAGTTTTAACATTGGCAGTTGAATATGTGTTGATTCCAGAAACTATTCATTTGAATACTTTCAAAGTGACCATGCATACCCAAACCAGTATTACTCTGCAAAGGGTTATGGGGAAAGGAGGTGTGGTTATATATTTTTAAAGCTTACACAGTGTGCCTTGTATTTATGTTGGAAAAAAGGATTAACCCATTGAGCATTGAACCACATGCCACAGAACATGCTGAGCACTTCACAGACATGATTTTATTTAATCCTTATAGCAGTTCTTTGGGAGTAGGTATTGACATTGCTCTGTTTTACAGATAAAAATCCTGGGGTTAGGGGGAGATTAAGTATCTTGCCTAATGTCACATACCCAGGAATTGGCATAGGCTGTGTTCTGACCCAGGAAGTTTTGACTTCTGAGACCATCCTCTTAATCATCATGCTCCCTGATCAAGGGCTGTGCCATACAGGACTGTTGTCATACACTGTCAAGTTTGGTTTTTCTCCTCTGTTCACAAAAACTAGAAAACCAGGTTTTGATGTTGTAGAAAGAATGTAGCGTGGTACAGAGATGGCCAAGCTATTTGCACTAGGCTAATAATCTTTCTCCATAAAATGGACTTTGTGTACAAGATTTCAGTCATAGTTGTGATTTATTTTACCTGCCAAATAAAATTTTCTCTAGTACATTTGTTTTTATCTGATTTGCGTGGAAACAAGATTTGATTTAAGCTTTACACTCTTTAGTTCTTTGTCAGATGATGAGAATACTAGGTGTTCTCTTCCCCAATAGTGATGGGGAGGACCTGTTGGATTAGGAAGGCAATCTAGGAGGTTCTATGTGTATTCTTTTTCATCTCCACATCTTCCCACCCCCAGCCTTTGAGGTGGTGGTAAGAACTTCATTTTTCAGGATGAGGACATAAATTTAGGAAAGAGTCTTGTCTAAATTTGCATAATGAACTACTAAGTGATGAAGGGAGGATCTGAATCTAGGTTTTGCTGTGTGTGTGTCTTTTCCACTGAACTAAGGTGACTGACCTGGAGATGGAATTTTAATTTAAAACAAATTAAAACATTTTTTATTTATTGGGGTGACATTGGTTAGTAAAATTATATAGGTTTCAAGTGCACAATTCTATAATACATCATCTATGTATTGCATTGTATGTTTACTGCCCAGAGTCAGTTCTTCCATCACCATATATTTGAACCCTTTACCCTCTTCTACCACCCCACCTCCCCCCTTACCCTCTGGTAACCACCAAACTGTTGTCTGTGTCTATGAGTTTTGTTTGTTTAAGAACAATTTTGATTTATATTGGAGTTTTGCTTTACCTGCAGACCTCACACCTCAGCCTCATGTAAAGGGCAAGTCTACTCGATTTCTGTTTTCTAATCATGGCTTATCACTGTATTTCTTAGTTGAGTAGCAGATAAAGTAATTGTCTTGAGTTTAGAGGCATATTGTATTAGCAAAAACATACAATTTTAAAACAATAGAACCAAATTGTACTCGGTGAGATGTAGGCAGGAACTAAGTAAGACCATCCTTACACCAGGGTTTAGGTGAGTTTTGGGGGGTGGGGTGAGACTGGGGGCTGAGGTGAATATGAATGAATAAAAGTCAAGCAGTGTGAAACTTTTTAGTATTAGAAGTACAGGTCTGTCTAGACTAATTATTTGCTTGGTTAGTTGAGGATGATATTATTGAGGCTAAGGCTTGTTAACACTGTTTCACCTTGAGAGAGACTTTGTAACAAAGTCACATGGATACAATGTATCTAGTAGTTGATTACAAAGACGTTAGGGTGAAGACATAATGAGGTTAAATGCTTATTGTGTGGCAAATACTACTTTATTAATCCACACAAATATCCTAGATGGTAAACCACGTTTTTTAGTGTTAGAAACTGAGGTTTAAACAAGTTAAATAGCTTGCCCAAGTTTGTCTCAGACCTTAAACACTAGGTTTTAATATTCAGGTAGAGTAAGGTTAGAACACTTTATTTTGCTGGCCCCTATATCCCAACCCAGAGCACTGCTTGACATGTATTGTTTGCTAAAATATTTGAATGAATAAATGAAGTAATCCTAAAATTATCTCAATATGGAAAAGCAGTTTAGAGAAATCTAACGATGGAGCAATGGCATTCTCTTTATCTGGAAAAGCAAATTTGGAAATTATAGGTAGTGAACCATAATTAATAAGCCTCTTTTTGGCCTTTGGAGTCCGATAGCATACATAACATCTTTGTGGACCAAAGGAGCATATGGGGGTAGGAAGGGACACAGTTTGGAATGAGAACTAGTTATATCTGTCAACTTGCAGGAGCTTGGTCAAGTCACTTCAGTTCCCCCTGGATTTGAATTCTTATTGGTATGCCATTTTATAGAAGTTTCTGCAGAAGAGGCTTTTCTTTTGGGTGAGGGGGTGTCCTTATATATAGAACCTCAAACTTCAGGCACAAATAAAAGACATATGTGGTTTTGATAGGACACTTTTGAAAGAATGTTGAAGAAAGCTCACAACTTATTGGTTTCATTATATGTATTTTTTTAAGTCGTCTTTTTTAAACCAAAGTTAATGTGAATTTTTGACCAGTGAACCCTAATACTCCAAAGTCATAAACTAAATTTTTTTCAAAAGGGGCTAACTTAATTTTCACATCACTCAAAAACTGAGATATAAAGAGAGACCCTGTCTAAATTTTGGTTTAGGGTTGATGATAGCTTTATAGATAGTGATCTGATAAGAATTGTGATGTTGCTTTGGTTTTGTGAAACCCTTTAAGATCTTAATCCTTTACTTTTTTATTCCCCTCAATAGATGTTAGATAATCATATTGAAAACTGTCTCTCCCCCACTCCTAAATGAAGGAGTAATACCCCGATAAATTAAGATTTGAATTACCACAGAGGTATTAAAATTACCTAGTTTCTCAGGATGGCTCAGCTAAAAAAAAACTACCTAGTTTCTTTACCAAATACTTTATATACATTATCTTTAAACAATTCAGTGAGAGATAGGCATTAGTACTTTCATTTTGAAGTTAGCAAAACAAGATTCAGAGAGCTTAGATTTAAGCAAGGGTTCTTAACCTGGGGTGCAGGTTAATTGGTTTCCTTTATAATCCTATGTGTTTTATTTTATGCATCTAAAATCATTCTAAAAAAACTTCAACATACCTGGGATTCAAACCCAGATCTCTCTGATTCTGAAGTTTGTATACACTCATTTCTCTTATACCACTTTGATGGGAAAACTGTCATCCAAAGCTAGCTTGGTTTTGAGGTTGATGTGTTGTAGGGCAGGAGGGGGAGATATCAGAGGATCTGGGTTCTGTGGCTAGGGAAACAGAAACAAAGAAAGATGGACAGTCTCTGAACATCTCTGTGTTTACCATTTGGTTGGTTATAGTGACAGATGGAATATATAGAACCAAGTAGAGAACACACAGAGCCTTGTCACATAGTAGGTGTTCACATATTTGTACTTATTCTCTAATAACTGAAAGGTGAAAAGCCTGCCATACCAAGAAGATATGCAGCTTCTTGGGGGAAGTTACTTGGGAAGTTAGAGGTGCACATTTTGTTGAGGGAGAAGGATAGGGTGGGTCCTAAAGTTCACTGATAGCCCTAAAACTGGAAAAGTTTTGGCATTGGGGCTAGTGGTATAACAGTTGGGAACTTCCTCCCTTCTTAAATGGATGAAAGAAACAGAAGGTAAGAGCCCAGTCAGAGAGAAATTCATTAATTTAACAAGTATTTTAAGTACTGACTGGGGACTGGATACCAGTGAAATACAGTGGTAAGTAAAAGCAGACAGACTTTGACCTATTAGAATTTATAACATGTCAATCAGGTAACCACAAATAAATAATTCAAAATGTGGATAAGTGCTAGGAAGGAAAAGCATAGGGTTTTGAGTACAGTTAGCAAAGGAGCTCTCTTGGGAGAGAGAAAGGCCCTTTGGTAAGGAAAGACTTCTTTTTAGAAAGGATTCTTGAATTGGGTTCTGACAGATGAATGGAAGTTAACTAAACTTTTTTGTTTGTTTTTTAGTTAAAGGGTGAAATGGGAAATACGATTATCTATGAAATTATGAACAGTGTTCATAGAATTATTAAGTTAATTATTTGAAACCAAAAATGAGAGGCCTCTTTTGTAAGAGGCAAAATTTTAAATCAAATAGAAATGGTGATTATTACATCAAACGTTGAAGTTTATATCAGTTAAAATATTAAAACAATATTTTTAAGATTTAGAGTAAATTAAGGGGTCACATGTTCATAATGGGTGAAGGAAACGAGGGTATTTTGGTGCATTTATATGACCTTTAAAGTTTTGTGAATGATTCCTACTTCAGAGTCAGAGACCCACTTTTGGACTGAATTCTTTTTTTATGTCTTAAAATATTTATACAAATGGTATGGGTTTTAACTTTAGGGTTAAAAGGTATTTTGCAAGTCAGAAGCAGAAAACTTCACAGTTACTTAGAAAATGATATTTCAAAGGTAGTTCAACTTACATATGAGAAGCTATAGATAGTTCTGGAAAACTCTGGAGTCATTTATCAATTACTTGTTTACCTATTTAGCAAAGTAGTCTTAAGACTCCCAAATAAATTTCCCAGTTTACTCAATTCAAAGGGTCTTGGGGATGTGCCATCTATTGGGCCTTGTGCTAAATCCTACTGATACCAGAGGAATTCAAAAGCAAGTGGTGGATTGTGGTGATGGGGGGTCATCTTGAGCCCACAGACAATGTCAACATAGAATTACAATGTCCTTCAATAAGTACTTTTAAATTTCTTTCAGTTTTCAAAGCTCTGATGTCAATTAACATATGTAAAAACCTTCTACATGGGGGTTCTGTGCCATGTCACTTCTGAGAGGCTACTTTGGGGGCAGAGACTGGCCTTCAAAGACCTTGACTTCTGCTTCCCAAAGTGATTTGGGAGCAAAAGCTTGATCCCATGTCTGGTTAGTTTATTATGGGCTGTGAAGGGCAGTAAGAGAGAAGGAGAGGGGGCAGTACGTTTAGATAAAATAGCTGAGTAAAATAATGAGGGTATAATTCAACTTGGGCATTTTTCATGTTTATCTTTATTAATTGAATCTGTTTTTTCCCATTCTGTTTGTCTAGGTGTGTGTGGAGTTTGATGGGGAATCTTGGAGGAAGAGAAGATGGATAGACGTCTATGGCCATCTAAGGAGAGCATTTTTAGTAGAGCATAACTTGGTTTTGGCTGAACGAAAGTGCCCTGAAATTTCTGAACGAATTGTACAGTGGCCTGCGATAGTGAGTAAAACTCAGGCTTATTGAACTCATGAACTCATGAGAAGAGGGTATTTCATCGATTATGAGTGAAGCAAGAAAAATGTATATGTAATGCCTATCTTTGGCCCTGTGGAAAATAATAATACAGATATATGACAGTGTAGATGAGTCAGAAGAGAACCCTGGAACTCCGGTCAGCACTGCTAGGAACTCTGCAACTCTGGGCCCTTGACTTTCTCAGGCCTGGGGGATCGGGGAATGTAGGGAATACCTAGGTCAGAGGTCAGAATCCAGCAGACATACAGATCTATTTAGTTTGATCCTCACAATGTTTTAAGAAAATTTGAATGAGTTGTCTACTTTTAAGAATGTAGCGAGTATACCTAAACATCTACATTTCCAATTTCTCTTGGAAAAAACTGTAAGATGTGGCAACACTGGAGCATTGTGGCAGTTCTTTATCACAACAATAGGCTAGAACTGAATAGTAGCTGTTGCCTGGCCCCTGGTAGGGTTTCCAGTCTTGGTCTTATGATCTCTAAGTTTCCTTCTGGCTCATGATATTCTCTGGCTGTAAAGATACTGATAGTCAGGGTGTGATGGCGCCATTACAACATTGCTAAGTCTGGTGCAGTTAGAGGAGAAGAGCCATCACTATGTCTGGAGAGGACGGTTGCGGCTTTATGAGACAAGCTGGAGCTTGGAGGAGGAAGGGAAGACTTGGATAGTTGGAAAGGCTGGGAGGATGAGTGAAAGGCTGACTGGATTGTGAAAGGCCATGTGTACTGTGCTAGCAAAGTTAAGATTTTGCCCATGAGTGAGAAGAGCTTCTGGAGGTTTCTGAGAGATGTAGGATTTTGGTTAAAGTTGTACTTTGCTCTTTGTATTCCCCTCTCTCCCACAACTGTTAATTAAGAATTTGCTAAAAATGTGGCCCTATTTCTCCAAGAAAATATACATACACATTTTTTTTGCATGAACTTTGGGGGAAGCCATGCATCTGTGGTCCAGACATATATGTTAATGACTCCAAATACCAATCTGGTTTAAAAGTTGTGTTTGCATGAATAGTTGTTATTGATTGCAGTAAATAAAAAACTTAATGGCTTTATCTCTTCCTGTGCATGTGGAAAATTGTCATTCCCCATTTTCAGAATTATGCTGACAGTAGTTATGATGCCAAAACATTTTCTTTTGTTTTGTTTTAGGTGTACAAATCTTTGTTGGACAAAGCCGGTTTGGGATCCATAACTTCTATTCGCTTTCTAGGAGATCAACAAAGAATATTTCTTTCTAAAGACCTTTTGAAGCCTATACAGGTATAACATATACAATATTAAACCCTAAAAATAGAAAAAACAAAAAACCTCCTTTAACACAAGAACTAAAATATTGATGTTGATTGCTCTAATTCACATATCAGAGAAAAGAACCTATCCCATCAACAGTTACTTGTTAGACATTATCCCTCAGTGTTGGCCATTGGGTTGGTGCTATCTGCATGGGGTTGGAAGGACAAAGGTACAGTTGATGGTGCATGTGTATGGAAACACCTAGGTGTTACAAAAGTAATTTTTAAATGATTGACTATCATTCATATTTATACCTATCTCTGTGTGTGTATATATATATATATATAAATATGTGTGTGTGTGTGTGTGTGTGTGTATGTGTATGTATGCGTCAGTCGTCATTATTCATGGATTCTATATTTGTGAATTTGCCTACTTGCTAAAATATATTTGTAACCCCAAATCAATACTTTGGTGCTTTCACAGTCATCACAGACATGTACAGAACGGCAAAAAATTTGACTGGTCTGACACATGTTCCCAGCTGAAGTTGAATAAGGTGAAAATCTGCCTTCTTGTTTCTTCTCTCATACTGTAAATGAGTCTGTTTTTGAGCTCTATTTAGTGCCAGATTTGGGGGCTTTTTGTTGATGATTTTACTGTTTAAAATGACCCCCAAGGGTAGTGCTGAAGGGTTGTTGTCTAGTAGTTCCTAAGTGCAAGAAGGCTGTGATTTGTATTAGGGAGAAACTACATGTGTTAAATAAGCTTTATTCAAGCCATGAGTTATAGTGCTATTGGTCATGAGTTCAAGGTTAATAATGCAGTAATATATACTAAATAATGTGTATTTCAACAGAAATACATAAAACAAAGTTAAATATTGATTGGGTGATGAAAATGTTGTGACTAGAGGCTTGAAGGAGCCTAACTATCTTTTCCTAAGGAGCAGTGGTTTAGTATTCACTATTTCAGTGTTTGTGGTGACTTAATAGAACATAGCTACCATGAATAGTGAGAACGAGTGTGTGTGTGTGTGTGTGTGTGTGTGTGTGTGTGTGTGTGTGTGTATTCCAATTAGCTTCTAAAACTCCCACCTTTTTCTTCACAATATTTAGGCTCCTGGATCTTGCTCATATGTGATTTATTTATTTATTTATTTATGTTTATGAAAATGTTGGGAGGGAGGGGAAGAACACACAGATTAATTTATCTCCATAGATCACTACCTTGGGAGTAATGTTGGTCTAATAATAACATCCATCTTTTAGATGTCGTTTATAAAGCTTAATAATCCCCTTTACACACTTCTGTTTTGTGACCTGACTTGTTTCATAGCTTGTAGAACAAATAAACCTATTTATTTGCTAAAAGGCAGTTTAGGGGCCAATGGTCATTGCCATTGCTGGCCCCATACTAGAAAACCCAGAGCACTGGCTGTTTCCACCTCTCAAGTCTCACTTTTACTTCCATATCCTGGAAGTGAGTGAAAATAAGGTTCACATACTCTGAACCTTATTCTATAATGTATAAGTAAATGGAACAGAGGAAGATGCTTTTACTTAAGTTAATTTCAGATGCAAGTTACTGTCATATGTCAGATGAGACAGCGTGATATTTTTTCTGCCTTAAAAGGGAGAATGACTTGAGGACCAAGGTACATATAGGAAGGGCTGTGGATACCTTGCTTCACTGCGTGATAGAGTAGTTTTTCCTTCTTAGCATTGTTTTCTGGACAGTTCTGTTTTACATCTTTCATGTGTTCAAGCTTTTCAGTTAAAGTACAACTCATAATTTTGTTTAGTGAGATTGAAAAAGAAAAATCTAGATTAGTAAGTGAATTTGTTCTCAGGGAGATGTACTGTGGGCTGTCAGTCTGAATGTTGTTATTAATATAATAATAATATAATAACTGTGAGGTGTGCTCTTGACTTTTACTGATGATAATAGAGGTCAAAGTTTGGTGCCTCAGGGCATCCCCTTACAGATATGGATGGTCACATCAGGCTTCTACTCTATGAAACTTGGTGGGGGACATGATTACTGCAATAGGATGCTTGCCCTGAAGAATGCACAGAGAACCTGAAAATCTTTTGGCATATATAGAAGTTGGAATTGAAACTTAAGGTCTGCCTTTTGGATTGAATTTGGCTCAGTTATCTGTGGTTAAGAAAAAATACAAAGTACCCAGGTCAAACACTCTGGCACTTTTTATGAGCCCCAAAACTCCTAGGCAGAGTAGAATTATTTTACCTTATTTAAGAGCCCTTTATGCTGTTTTATCTTGTAGTAGTTGGAATTGGAGAACACATTTAAATTTTTCGAAATTGCGGTAGCATGAGAGAAAAAAAACCAAACCCACACATGGCCCATTCTGGTAATTAATGTTAAGCTCATATGAAGACTCTAGTAGGTTAGGTATAATGTTACTTGGCTTAACAAATGCATTTTCCCAGAATGGCTTCTAAAAGACTCGTTATCCTTCCTAATGGGAGAAATGGATAAACTATTTTTGGCCAATACATATCCATTTCACAGTGGCCTGATGCTGAAAGGGCTTCTGTGCTATGTAGTTTGGGTTGGCAGGCTATTCCTATTGACAGTTTCTGTATACATTTATCATAACTGACTGTATGCACAAAGACAGGAGGCTATGGAATAGTACCAAAAATGGAGCTGCTGCCAAGAATTGAGTGTTTCAAAATTGTCTTGTTGAAGACTTAGGCTCTTCATTCAGATATTGTCACCACTGCCTCCCATTTACCATTTGTAAAGAAGAATGCGTTTGGAATGCTAGTTAGATTCAATGAATCTGTGTGAAATGATTTGTTAAAAACAGCAATTTCAATAAGTTGACAGTATGGATCTGTGTGTTTCTTTGTGTCTTTTGCCCCTTAGATTTGAACTGTGATTTCCCTAATCTCTAGTGTTCGGAATACAGTGTTTTCGACATGGATTGATCTAGTTTGTTTGCTTATTATGTTTCCCATAGCGAAAGTTATGTCATATTTAAAACTATTCTTTAAGCCACTCTCAATATTGTCATGCTTTTAGCTTGGGGTGACTTCACTTCAGCCTGCCTCATACCCGTGATTATTTGATGGTTTCCTATTATGATCTGTCCGGCTCATTGGAGTTGCAATGATGTAGTGCCATCAAATGGCTAATTGATACCACTTTAACCCCTCCGATTAAACTAATTGAAATATCCACTGGTATTTAAACAACTCTTTTTATTTGTTACCTTAAAATGTAATGATCTTCCATGTCTCAGGATGTAAACAGTCTTCGACTTTCCCTTATGGATAATCAGGACATCAGTAAAGAATTTCAAGCTCTGATTGTGAAACATTTGGATGAAAGCCATCTTTTACAAGGTATGTGGATAGTTTGTGTTGACCAATGATTAGCTTGTAAGAAGCTATGTTTTAGCTCTTATCACTTGTTCTCTCATTGAAATTTGTAATTTTTTAGAAATTCATTTGTTGCTTTTCTCCATGCAGCTAGATGATTAAAGGCCTTTATTTATTATATAATATATTCTAAAGCCTTTAAAATTTGTACAGTTAAGGGATTGAGTAAAAACTATAAAAGTAAAGTAGATATCTTAAAAGTTCAGCTATGGGCCGGCCGAATGGTACGTTGGTTAAGAGCTGCCTTGGGACGCCAGCTCTGAGCATCAGGGCCCCGGTTCGGATCCCACATGAGGGCCAGTGACACTGTCCTCTACAGCTAAGACAGTGAACAACAGCTCGACCTGGAGCTGAGCTGCCGTGAGGCACTGGCGACGGCGTAGGCTGCAGCTCCTGCTGCAGTGGGCTGCCATAAGCTACCGTGTGTGGCAGGCAGCCCTTGTGAGCTGCCAAGAGCCGCAGTGAGCGGCCGTCCAGAAGACGGCAACTGATCTGCCTCACCCAGGAAGAGCACAATGATGATACCAACTTGGGCCAGTGAAGCAATGTCCTCCACAGCTAGACTGAAGAGCAAAACAACAGCAACTTGTCTGTTCCGCTTCCCCTGATTCCCCAGCGCTGTTCCCCTTCCCCAATTCCTCAGTAAAATCTTAAAAAAAAAAAAAGTTCAGCTATATTTTGACATGGAATTTATGTTTGGAATTTCAGTCTTATAAAATTGATAAAACATTAATTTGGGAATCCTGAGCTTCCAATTTACTGTTATTGAGTTTCTTAGTCAGTTTCACAATCATAACTGTTTTTTCAGACCTTAGCAGTTCTATTGGCATTCCTGAATTTGGAACTTCTAAAACTCTTCAGTGAGTTTGATCTCAATGATTTCTTTGATACTACTTGGTTTGATACAAATGCTAGAATAAATACGTTGTCACTATAAGATAAATCAATAGGAAAATGGAACTATAAAATAAAAAGTTTAAATTTTCTCCTAGCGTGGCAGAAATGTCTGTCTCCTCTTGTTTATAGAAATATCTGTTAATGTTTACTTTTGTCTACTACATTTTTAAAAGACTCAGGAAAAGATTACCCTAGATGATGATGCTGTTGGGAGACAATGCAAATTGATCTAAGCTTTTTTTTTTTTTTCAGGTGACAAAAACTTAGTTGGTTCTGAAGTAAAAATTTATAGCTTGGACCCATCAACTCAGTGGTTCTCCGCAACCATTGTAAACGGAAACCCAACATTAAAAACTCTTCAAGTCAACTGTGAGGAGGTAAAGATGATAATTGCATGTAACATGACAGGGAAAGATAATTATAAAAAGAAATGATGGTATCTTATAGGAGCTAAACACCTTTACTATGTTAGAATATTGGAGTAGACAGGGAAATGGCACAGTTGTTTTAAAAAGAAATTATTTGTAAGAAGCCCCTATTATGTTAATAGAGCTAATTTCTGGTATGTTCCAGATCATATTTTTATTTTTCAGTTTTTTTGTTTTTTTTTTATTTTTAAGATTCCAGCACTGAAAATTGTTGATCCATCACTGATTCATGTTGAAGTTGTACATGATAACTTTGTGACATGTGGTAAGATATATTGTTTGACTAAAATCTTCTCCTTTCTGTCTTTCCCCTCCCATTAAGAGAAACAGGAAAGCCAACTTAACTATTTTTAAATATTTTAGGTAGTTCTACGAAAATTGGAACTGTAAAACGCAAGTCTTCTGAGAATAATGGAAGCCTGGTTTCCAAACAAGCAAAATCTTGCTCTGAGGTAACCTTGATTTATTTTGTCACTTGTGTAAAGCTTTCCTTAACTATCACAATGCATGCCCAGTTTATTTAGTGGTTATAAAGTTGTCTTCTCTGCTCTTCTATGCTGTCTTGTCTGCTCTTCTTTGCTAGCTCCGGATCTTGGCCATAATTTCTACACTCAAGCAGATGGAAATAATATAAGTTTCTGGTTTACTGTTTTTGTGTTAAAAAAATTGTTTTTTGATGTTTGCTGAAAATTCTCAATAGATTTGAAAATTTCACCACATGGAGATGTTTTTGAAGGTCAGTTGAGATGTGTGTATCACATTGGAAGAAAACCTGGCATGAGAAGAGGGCAGGAACCTTAGAATTCTGAGTAGATTTGGTGGCGAAATAGGACTCCCACCTCCACAATAATAACAAGGTTTGGTCATTTATGATGGGTAAACAAATATACTCATTTATTTTAAGGAAGTGGTTAGTTTGCCATTACTGATTTCTGCCCAGGAAAGTATGGGCTTCTATGAATGCCACTGTGAGTTCAAGTATCGGATTTAATTCTCTTCTGAAATAGTTAGGATTTGGAACAAGAAACTTAAGAGTGTTTCTCTTTAAGGTGAATTGAATCCTTAGGATCTATTACAGTACAAATAACTTTTTGACGACTTAGGTATCCACACGCACTTGTGTTACATGGATAGTTTCCTGTGTTATAATTATCAAAACACCTTTATCATGCACTGTGCCAGGCTGTAGTTTAGAATTTTAAAATTTACCAAATTGATATTATTAAGATTGTTGGCAGCATTTTAGAGGGAACCTTAGGATCTGGGAAAGCAAGGCAAGAAGAAATGACATGGGAGTGGGTCAGGGTCAATTAATTGAATCTAGGGGTCTGGATCACAGCATACTGGACTACAAAATCAGCTAGAACCAAAGCAAGCACTGTTACACGAATACTTAAGAATCTGGGCAGCTGGGAATGATTGACTTTCCTGAATCTTAAGCCTTTGCGACAGGAACTTTGGTACATGACCAAAAACTTTGTAAATCAAGACATCCAGTAACTCTTATCTTCCTTTGAAGTGTGTAGGCCCTTGAAGAGGTGATTATGGAAATTAGTATTACTACCTTTCCTTTTTGCCTTAAATTCTACAAGGGTGAAATAATGTACAGTAGCCCTCCCCTTGGAACGGGATACGTTCCAAGACCCACAGTGGATGCTGAAACCTACGGATAGTATCGAACCCAGTATGTACTATTTTTTTCCTATACATACATACTTATGATAAAGTTTATGGCTTCTCTTTGGCATATTTGAATTGCCAGCATCACTAGTCTTACACTTTGGGGCCATTATTAAGTATAATAAGGGTGACTTGAACACAAACACTATGATATTGCAACAGTAGATCTGATTACCTAGCCAACTACTAAGTGATCAGCATTTGGGTAGCATGTACAAGTTGAATACACTGGACAAAGGGATGAGTGGGACGGAGTGAAATTTCATTACACTACTCAGAACAGTACACAATTTAAAATGTATGAATTGTTTATTTCTGGAATTTTCCATTTAATATTTTCAGACCATGGTTGGCCACAGGTAACTGAAACCACAGAAAGTGAAACAGCAGATAAAGGGGAACTACTGTAGTAAGGACTACAAAGTGAGGATGTCAAGCAAGTGATTATATCTTAGAGTAAAGCTCACAGGATATTGTCAAGTAAGCCACAGTATTAAAAGCTAAAAGAGAAACAGAATAATGACCTGTCAGGTTGTGACATTGGATAAACTGTTAGCGATCTTGGGTAGAGGTATTAAAGGCCAGTTTGAAGAAGTTGATTGGGCGTTGCCTGTCATGGAGAATGCATCAGCATAAATAATTGGTGTGATGAAAGAAGAGCCACATGATGTGGTGGGAAGGGGGCCACAGCATAGGAAATGGCATCCTGATGGATCATGGAGGAATCAACCTGGGGTAAGGCGAGACTGGGGTCAGTGGGGCCCTACTGTGGTGGAAGGTGCCAGTTTTTCACAGTGTCAAGTTAATCAGTGATAGGACAGTTAATCGAGCAAGTCAATTAATAACCTTCAAGGAGGTACTTGTGAAATGTGGTAATATATACATAATAAGTTATCCCCTCTACCAGACTCACATTGTTAAAGGGTAGGGAACATGTTTTTTGATCTCTTTCAGCATATTATTCAGCTCAGTAGGTTTGTGTGCTACTAAACTGATTGTTAGGCACTACAGAAGCTTTTTTTTTTTTTTTTTAAGAAAAAGCCTGAACTTTGCCTGGGAGATAAGTCCTGCCTTTACTTATTTGAGACTTAACTTCTGCTTTAAAATGAGAAACTAAATTTGATGTTGTAAAAATGTCTGTTTCAGCTCTTAAGCCCTGTACTAGCCATCTTCTCATTCTAAAGGAAGTCGGATATGGTAGATTTTTACCTGGGTATTGACATTTTTAGAAAATTATTTTTAATTATAAAAGTTATTCTCTTTTATACTGTATTTATTTGTCAAAATAAAGTTTCTCACATTAAAAAAACTTACTCTCATTTAAAATTTTTTGGTTACCCCAGAAAAGCATATTAAAGAAAAGAAACATCACTTGTTATTATACTTCTCAGAGATTCCCACTATTTACATTTTGGAATACCTGTCTTTTATCCCCTGTATATTCATGAAGGACCTCCCCCCCCCTCCTTTTTTTAAAAACTAAAAGTCATACTCTTTGTAGCCTCCTTGATTCCTTTACAGTAGATTGTTAATATCTACTGATACTCTTTTTTTATCCTGGGTGATTCTTATAATTAGGCAAGTTTTGGAAACACTGGTCTGGCCTAGATTTCAAAAGAGCTGGACAGGTAGAAGAAGTGGGGAAAGAGAATTCGTTTAAATGTGTGAGTGAAAGGTGAGTACAGTAAGATACTTAGCACACATCTCACTGTGTTTGCACTTCCTAGATGTGTTGGACTGGCACAGGTTACTTTTAGGCTGGTCTTTGGATGACAGGCATTTGGGATTAGATAGACAAGACTCTTAATTGCTTTGATGAATACTTTTGGATAAGATAAACTTGTTTGCCAGTTACATCTGGCTCCTTGAAGGTCTTCTCTGCCTAGCAGACTGTTCCTCAGAGTTAGGACATTGCTTGATTAATTGGGAGAGTCTGCTCTAAGGAGTGTCAGCCAGCAGTGTCCTATTTAGAAGACCATCATACACTCAATTATATTATCTCCGTCTGCTGGCAGGGAGGAACTATTGCCATGACTGGTATAGAAGACCTTCAGGGAAAACTCTTCAGGTAAGAAGAAACTTTGACCCTTGTCAAGTCACAGGCCAGTGCAGTGGTGAGCATGTGAAGATGGGGTTTGGAATCGAAGCCCTGTTCCTGTTAAGCCTAACCATTAGGAAAGCTGTAGGGTGACTTCAGTTTCTTAAAGGAAAAGCGTTCCAAGTTATGCCGATTCTAACCCATGGTGACTGAACTGAGAAAATTTTCGTGATGTTTTTCTGCTTTGAGACAGCTAATCTATGTGCCAGGTCTGTGGTAAAGCACAGCTCTATAAAGTATGCTTCATTGCTCATTTTACGATTGAGGAAACTGAAGCTTAGAGAGATTAAATAATGTGCGAGGAATGTCAGAGACTGGATTCAAACCAAGGTCTAATACCAAAACCCAATACTCTTAACCACTGTGCTGTTGTTGCCACTCCTCTCCAAATCTTTTCCTTGGTATGGTGAGCCACCATTGTAAAAATAGCAAAAAAAGTAAAAATAATCTTCCTTCCTTCCCTCCATCTCTCTTTCCAACAAATATTTATTGAATATTTAATATGTGCAAAACATTGGTGAGTGTTACTGCCTGCTCTTAAGGTAACTCATAAGAATTTTTTATAGCTATTTTGAAATATTAAGTGCTAACAGCATTCATTCATTCCACCAGTCTGATTTATTGAGCATCAGCTATGTGGCTGGCTTTATAAGGTTTAACAGTGGACATGAACAGGGTCTCTACCCATAGGAGTCTATGTTACATTGTGAGGAGACTGACAATAAAAAAGTAATTTAATTAAAGGTACTTTCACAGTGTAATAATGCAATGAGAGACATAAACATGGTAATATGATAAAGAGTAAGGGGGTGGCTTGTGGGGCACTGCTTTGGTAAGAGTGATCAGAGATTCGGAGGAGGTGACAACTGAGCAGACGCGTGGGTGAAGGGATGGAACAAACTATCCAGACAGTGGCAATAGGAAGTACAAAGGCACAGGCAAGAAAGAGCTTAGAACATTTGAAGAGCAGAAAAGAGGATGGTGTAGTCAGAGTACTGTGGACAAGTGTAATGAGATGGGTGTGTGTGTGTGTGTGTGTGTGGCGGGGGGAGTTGGTGGAGACCAGACCACATAGAAATCTTGTAGGCAGTACCATAATCTGATTGATCTGATTGATTTATATTTTATAAAGATTGCTCTGTGGTAGAATAAATTTCGGGTAAGTGGCAGAAGGTTCAGGCACAAATGGAAGGTACGCCAGTTAGGAGACTGTAGTCCAGGGAAAAGATGGTGCTAGTGGTGGCATGGAAAGGAATGGATAAATTCCACAAATAGTTTGGAAATAGAGGCAGGATTTACTGATTCATTGATCAGATATGGGAAATGAGATGGAGGGTTTTTTGACACAAGCAGTTGAATGGATGTTGTAAGAATAAAAACTCATGCCTAGATTTTTTTATCTAAATTTCTTAAGTGTATTACTCTAAGGAGAATCATTTAAGAGAAGGTCTTGTATTAGTGCATCGAGCCTAAACATAATTCAGTATAAGGAAGATGATATGAAGGAAGATGCTTGGTAAAAATGAGCCTTGAATAAGCATTTTGAAATGACTTGGCAGTTAAACTTTGGGAGGTTAATCTTTTAATGGGTGATTGCCAGAGAATTATAAAGGAGGGTTGGAAAGGACTTTAGGAAAAATAAGTGGGTTCGTTACTTATAGTTTTGTGAAGATAAAAAACTACATGATAAAGGAAGGGGACGGATGTCCCATCTGTGTCCCACAGCCCTGACTTGATATGTTTTGCAGCATGGGATGATCTTTGTGACTTGAGCCACATAAGAACAAGAACCGTATCCTCAACCTTTACTGCACTATAAAGGCTTATATTGGTACGCAGTAGGCACCACTGCCTACAAGAGTCCTATGTGGTCTGGTCTCCTGCCAAGTCTACACAGTAAGTGTGTGCTAGGCACTCAAGTCATGTTAAACCAGATGCATGTGAAGCTGCCACCATTTGAAGACTGTTAAAAGCTCACTTCTGTGCATTGCGTTATTAAATTGCCATGGGGCAACATTTTCCTGGCATAGTGATTCAGAGATCAGTGAAAAAAGATCCTCTTGTGACCTTTTATACAATAGAAAGACACAAGTATCGTGAAAAGCTGGAGTGACTTCATTAACAGCCTTCAGATCTAAGTCCTTAATTTTGTGATTTATCACTTGTTCACCTGTCCTGTTCTTTTTGGTGAAGGTATTGTGCTCGTTTAGTACTAAACCAACCAAATAAACTCAGATCTTGCTAGCACTTTGTTATTCCCCAACTAGGGACTTTTTCTTTTCATATCTGTCGGTTTGGTATCTTTTAGGCCTCTCCCAGTGTGTGTCCTGTACAGCCTGTTCGCACAACAGTTTTCAAGGATATACTGCTCGGCTGTACTGCAGCAACTCCTCCTAGTAAAGACCCAAGACAGCAGAGCATTCCCCAAGCTGCCAACTCCCCACCTAACCTTGGAGCAAAAATTCCTCAAGGGTGAGTTGCTGGTTATTTGTTAAATGTGTTTAATCATAAGAAGAAAAAAAACTATTTTAGCCATGGTTCTTCCTATCTGAGCTTACACTGCTCAGGTGGCAAGACTTAAACACTGCTCAGGTGGTAAACACCAGTATTTCATAAAGAGAGAATTAGTAGAGCTAAACATTTACTGTAATGACCTGCCATTCATTCTATTTCAGGTTGTCCAGGGAGGTTTTTCGTTAGAGTTTCCAAATTGGTCAGGTGCCTCAGAGGTGAAAAGTGTAGTAGGCGTACAGAACAACACAGAAAATGTTACAGAAGTGAAGGGGGTGTAAAGAAAGAGCAGCTTTTTTGACTTGATATAGCAAGAATGGTCAATTGAAATGCTACAGACAGTTGTAGAATAGATAGCTGCTTTCAAGGAAAAGGGAGTAGATTGATTGTATGTGAAAGACTGAGGTGAATGTGAGTGTGGAGAAGAGGAAAGCATAGTTAAAGTGAATGGTTCTCATCAGCCTAGATCCCAGGTATAGGTGAGAAATCCGGTGATAGGTTAATGGAGAAGCGTTTTAAGAGACGGCTCTTGGAGGAGGAGTGGTGTCGTGCAGGCAGTTGATAGACTTAAAGATATGGGTCAGGGAGACTGTGGTGCAGAAGGTAGGTTTGGAAGACTGCTGCAAAAAGTGGGAGGGACGTTGAGCACATTGGTTCACTGGGAGGAAAGCAGGCTCCCAGGATAGAGTTTGGAGGATGATCCCACAGCAGTTAGATGGAAAGGGGAACAGTCTTCCGAGTAGAAAGAGGGAACAGTAAGAAGTTCAGTGGTACCCAAGCAAAGATGTCTAATATGAGTGCTTAAATGAGAAATGCCCCTCAAGAATGAAATCCTTTGTTAGAGGCAGGAAAAATAAAGTATAACAGGAAAAAGTGCTTTGTGTTTTGCTAGGGAAGAGTTATAGGATGAATTTCAGAGAAACAAAAAGTTCTTTAAGGGTACCCCTGTTAAGATGGGGGTTGAGGGATTACCAATAACCATGCTGTGAACAAGCAAGTAATCAGTTGGCTCTTCTATTTGCTCTGGGTCCTGATCACTGATCAAACAACAGTGACATTATCCATTGCTGGGGCTGGGTAAATGTTCGTAGCAGGACAGGGCTTTGTGCTTCTGGTGGTTTGGGTTCCATACTATACTCAGTTTGTTTGGAGGGAAAGCTAAGGTTCATTATACTGTCAGAAGCAGAACTAATTTGAAGTAGTTTAGGATTAATGAGAACATGCAGATAGGATTTAAGATTGTATTTTTCTGAGTGTTTAAGATATTTTTGCAGTGCCGTTGACTGATTACTTTTAACTCCGGCTCACAGAAACGTATCCTAAATTCTCTCATATAAGTAGTTTTCTTTTCTCTTTTCTCTTCTGGTTGCATTAGGGAACCAAACAATTGTTTTTGGAAGGTAGGGTAGAGATAAAAGAGGGCCTAGATTGCTAGTTTTCATGTTATCTTTTTCAGATGTCATAAACAGAGTTCACCAGAAGAACTTTCTCCCTGTGTAAACATGAAGCCCGAAATACTGAGAACAAAACCAGATGGCTGCAAAGTAGAGTTGCCCTCCTCAAAGTCCTCTCAGACTGGAACTGGAGACTTGGAAACCCTGAGTGAACCAAAAGGTAGCTGTACCCAGCTAAAGACCAACACTGATCAGGAAAACAGAGTGGAGTCTCTTCCACAACCATCAACTGACCTTCCTAAGGCGTGCTTACCTACAAAAGCTTCTTCTACAGCAGAATTGGAAATTGCCAATACTCCTGAACTGCAGAAGCACCTAGAACATGCACCTTCCACATCTGCTGTCCTTTCAAATAAGCCAGAAGAGAATGCAGTTGTCAACAGTGATAGCCCTAATAGTTGTGTGGAAAAAAGGGTAGAACCTTCAACTTTAGGTTGCCAGTCACAGAATTTAAAGGAATCTTTAGTGAAAGATAGTGAAAGCTATTGTACAAGAAGCAACAATAAAATCCAGAATGGTGAGTGTTTCTACATGTTTTTGTTTGTAGAAGGTAAGAGATGGTAGTGGGTACATATATATCTCTGTGTTACCTTATGAGAAAAAAAATAATGAAAACGACTGTAGAAAATGTTCCATATAATCAGAAAAGTTTAAAGAAGAGAGTAAAATACCATAATCTTCTCAGAAATGATTACTGTTAATATTTTGCTAGACCTGGTTCCATGTATATAGAAATACAGAGAAAACTGTATTACACGAGTTCATACCAAGAGTTTTACCCTGTGAATTAGTATGGGTTTCTATCAACATTTTTAAGGCTGTATGGATTCCATTATATGCATTTACCATATGACTTAACTGGTTCCTTTTATATGGGTATTAGGCGGTTCCCAATTTTTGTAAGAAAATAATTTAGAAGCAAAATCTGAAATAATCTGACAAATACTTTATCTTCAGCCTAACACTGATCTTTCTGTAACATCCAGGTTGAAGTGAAAGGGGCGATTGTTACTTTATGCTCACACAGGTAGTTCAGATCTGAAACTTTTTTATTTTTTATTTTTTTAAAGATTTTATTGGGGACTTGGGAGAGGGAACAGCACTGGGGAATCGGGAAAGGGGAACAGACAAGTTGCCGTCCTTTTGTTCTTCAGTCTAGTTGTGGAGGACGTTGCTTCACTGGCCCATGTTAGTATTGTCATTGCGCTCTTCCTGGCTGAGGCAGATGGGTTGCTGGCCATTGGATGGTCGCTCACGATGGCTCACGGCAGCTCACACCAGCTGCCGGCCACTCACGGTAGCTTACAGTAGCCCACTGCAGCCTATGCCGTCGCTGGCGACTCAACGCAGCCCAGCTCCAAGTTGAGCTGTTGTTCACCATCTTAGCTGTAGAGGACGCAGTGTCACTGGCCTATGTGGGATCTGAACCGGCAGCTCTGCCGTTTAGAGTCCGCGTTCCCAAGCCAACCCTCAACCAACGAGCCAGTCGGCCAGCCCTGAAAATTTTTTAAAAGATAAGAGAATTGTATCACCACCTCTAGAAAAGGGACATTTGGTTAAAAGATTTTAAGGACAGGGCTGAAACACCCTGCAGAGTGTTGTTTGCTGAAGGGGAGGTCCTACTGCACCCACAATTTAAAACTGAATTATTATAGAAAAAATGGTACACTGTATTTCATTTACTTATTTTAAGT
The DNA here is from genome assembly GCF_001890085.2 of Hipposideros armiger. Taxonomy (NCBI): domain Eukaryota; kingdom Metazoa; phylum Chordata; class Mammalia; order Chiroptera; family Hipposideridae; genus Hipposideros; species Hipposideros armiger. The sequence continues at coordinate 319,110 of NW_017732353.1, read as the reverse complement.
TTGAGGATGCATTCCAGTGATGGTAGTTATCAGAAGCTCTCTTACTGGAATTTGTAGAACTAAATGGCTTCAGTATGTTAAAGGTTCAGAGCTATTACAATTTAAAAATAATAGTCATCTGTGTGGGAAAATTAGTGTGCATTTTGAGAATTTTCAAAAAATACTATTCATTTAGATATGTAAGAAATGAATATATCCACACCTTAGCTTTTACTGCAGCCCTCTGAAACTAAAGGGCAAGATGGGTGGATTTGACTGGGTCTTTTTGATATAGAGTTGGAGGAATAGAAAAAGAACTTCCTTTGCCTAGTGATACTTCTAACCCACCTTTTTCATTCTCAAGATTTAAGTTGATATAGCTATTAATTTGCATAAAATTAATTACATAAGATTGTACTGTTCTCAGGAGTTGTGTACGTCCCCACAGGAAGTGAATATTCATAATCACATGCCTGTTCCATTTCTTTTTTTTTTTTTGAGTCATCAGCCCTCGGATTCAGCTAGTTTTTGAGGCAAAGTATTTTAATGTTATGTGAAAAAACAGTAAAAATACTACATTGATAAACTTGTGATAGGTACATGAATAAATTACTAGGAGTCCAGCTTTTTCTCACTTAGTATGTTGTGCAACGACGCCCCATCTAAAGTGATTTTAAGAGAAATGAAAAACCGAGTCACATCCTGGTGCATCCTATCTGCTGGGATTTTGGGCTGAGGACCGAGTGTGGTCAGAAGCCTTCCCAGCGCTATTCCCCTCCCCCAATTCCCCAATAAAATCTTTTAAAAAAAGAAGCCTACGGGATCTCTATGTTTCCATGTGTATTGCTTATGGGTATGGAAAGACTCAACTGGAACTGTTCTTCTCTTGCACCCTTGCTCTGCTTAGGATCTAGGAAACAAGCAAGCTGGAGTTGAACAGCTGCCTTTTTTTCCTGTTGAATAGATGAATGGCTCTTCAGAAGCTGGCATTGCTTTTTTCCCCCTTCGCTCTGCTTTGAATTGAGAGAATCATTGATGGGAATTAACTATTGCTCTCCTCACTAGAGAGCTAGATTTAGATAGTTCAACTCACTTATTTCTAAATATTTTCTCTTTTGAACCAGGACAGAATAGAAAAGATACCCTTTGGACTGTGCTCGTGGTCTGTGAAAATCTGGTCCATTTCAAAGGGCGGTGTCTTTTCAATATCTGAGTAATTAAAATTCCATCCTTGAACTACTGATCTCTTTATTTTCTTTCTTACTTTACCTTCTCTTTCACTATAACTGAATAATAATGTTTAAGGGATCAAGGCCTGACAACAACCATTTAGCATTTTACAGTGTGCTCTAGTCCTGCTTTCAAAGAGAGGTAAGATTAGATCACATCTAAGGTAATTATTAAAGATGCTTATTTTATTTAAAGCCTTCTTTGGTTTGAGAAGTTTCTTTCAGTTTCCATCAAGACTAGTCTCTCTCACCCATCTCTCAACTGGTTCCCCAGAAGTTGTTTGTGGGGTTTTTTGTTTGTTTTTCATTTGTTTGTTTGCCTAAGAACCTACTTCCATCTTCTCAGCTCCCTTAAGGCTCTTGACTTATAAATGGATTCCTTTCTGTGTTATTTAGGCTGACACAATGATTCTTCTCTCTTGTTACATATCTACTTTTTTTCTCTTTTTCTTTAGAAACCATGTTAGCATTTCCTTTCCAACTCTCTGGCCCATTACAAGTTAAAACTTCAAATATGCGTTACTTAGAAACATAATCCTGTCTTTAGCCAGTGCTCTTAATCCTGAATGGAACAGATATGTGAAGGAAATAATTGAACACATGTCAAAGGTCAAGTGACATCTTTGGAAGCATTTATTAGACAGCTCTTATTTTATAGATCCAAGGGGCCTCTGCAGAAGAGCTGTTTGTTTTTTTGTGTTTTTTTTGTTTTTTTTTTAAATGGTTAGCTTTTGCAATAACACCTTAAGCCAGTCATTTCATTCTTGTTGTTTTTAATGTGAGAAGTGACAGGACTGACTTCCATACAGTCTTCTGTTTCTTAAGGTGAACTTGTGCATTGCTAATGAGTTTGAATTAAGTATCTGATTTGGAAAGATCTTCCAAAAATATTTGTTATCTCGGTTTGTGAACAGAAGTATACACTACTTGGAATTGTGAGGGTGGTTGTTGAATTTGAGGTTTTAAGTTGCCAAATGGATTCACCAAGTGAGAATTATTTTATAGAGTAAACCTTTTCCAGTTTCGATAGTTGTCTACTGTTAAACCGTTTTTAGAAATGACGATTGAACCAGTAATTGAGGAGCTCTGCCTTTGGGAAAACTGGCCCTTTGAATAGAATTCAGTCACTTGTTGATGTGATTTTTAAAAGTTTGCGGTCCCATTTTCTTAATCTTTTGTTTTCCTAGGCCCATCCCGGAAGTCAGTTTTGACAGACCCAGCCAAAGTCAAGAAGCTGCAGCAGAGTGGAGAGGCCTTTGTGCAGGATGACTCCTGCGTGAACATTGTTGCACAACTGTCCAAGTGCCGGGAATGTCGTTTGGACAGTCTCCGCAAGGATAAGGAGCAGCAGAAAGATTCGCCTGTATTTTGTCGCTTCTTTCATTTTAGGAGGTGAGGCATTTGGGGAAAAGCCCAGATAACCTGGGCCCTATAGCATACTTCCCACCCCTCTCTTCTATCAACAGGAAATCTAGAACTAAAAAGAGTAGAGATACTATTTTTAATCTCTAGTTTGGGAATCTAGACCTGATTGCATATTATTTCCTTCACATTCTCCCTTTTAATTTTTTTTTAAAGCAAAGAAGCTTAAAAATACAAACTTCTGCTGTTTCACAAACAGAAAAATGCTAAAGGTTCTGGAAAACCACTACAAATAACTAATGTTAACTTTTTAGTGCATTTTAATATTTAGATGGTCATAAAATATTTTCAAGCATACCTACTTGGTGTACAGGCATACCTCATTTTATTACATTTCGCAGATAATGCATTTTTTTCCAAATTGAATGCTTGTGGCAACCCCACGTTGAGCAAGTCTGTCGGTGCCATGTTTTCCAACAGGCTCAGTGATGGTTAGCATTTTTTAGCAATAAAGTGTTTTTCAATTAAGGTATGTACATTTTTTTTAGACAAAATGCTATTGCACACTTAATAGACTACAGTATAATATAAACATAGCTTTTATATGCACTGGAAAACCAAAAAATTCATGTGACTTGTTTTATTGTGATATTCGCTTTATTGTGGTAATCTAGAATGGAACCTTCAATATCTCCAAGGTATGCTTGTATATACGTATTGAATCTTACTTTCCCAGTACATAGTAAGAACCACTTGATCATTTCACTTCTTTCTGCAAATACTTTTGAAAACTATGTGTAAGAACCTATAAAATCATTGTTTGATAACCACTTAACTGGTTCCCTTGTTGGTGTTAAGATTATTTTGTATTTTTTGCCACTAAAAGCAATTGTACAAATGATCATCTCCTTGTCCACATTTCTGATTATTAACTTTGGAAGGATTACTGAGAGTGGCAATACCGGGCCAGAAGGTGTGTGTGTTTTAAGACTTTGATACACATGTTCTGCCATGTTGCCCTGCAGGAGGGTTGTACCTGCGCCTGTGCCTACTGGCAAGGTTTGAGCATTCCTGTCTCTGTGTACCTTTGCCAGCAAGAAGAGGCGAATCTTTAAAAAATTTTTTCCCAATTGTATAGACAAAAACTTTTATTTTTATACTTCTTTTTTTAATAGCCAAATTTTCTTTAAATTCTTGATGCTGAGTGAAGAAAGGTAACTGTATCTTATTTTTTTGATATGTAAATGAGCAATGTTGTTCTGGTTATAGATGAACTTTAGATGTGATTCGCTTTCTCAGAAATCTAGATACTTTCAGGTTCCACTAGTTCCAATTATAAACTGAAGTGTTGACTTTAATTTCTTTGTATGTCCTTCTCTCCTTTAGTTTTATCAAGATTAAAGATTGCTGATGAACTGAGTTAAATGTATAGGTATTTTAGATAAATAATTATACTTGTGCTGGTAACTTTCAGAGTCAGGCTTAGTTAATAAATTCAAGTTTTTTAAGCAGTAGTTTGCCCCTTTCATCCCTGAGTAAATTGCAAAGCACCATGATAAATGATGCATGTAACATTTAGAGCTGTGATACCTGCTAACATGTTAACATACACGTATATTAATATATATTCTGAGTAACACCTGGCCCAGCGTAAGTTCTCAATAAAGGTTAGCTCTATTCTGCTACCTTGCTGGAGAATTTTTTTTTTTCTTCACATAAGTAAGTATGTTAAGGCATATCTGCTTCAGCAGGTACTTGTATACTCGTATATTTTGAAGAAAGCACAAAATGGGTATGTTTTGTACAGATCTATGTATTCATTACAGACTTGATTTCATGTCATTATGGCTCCTCTGCTGTGAAAGGTGTAACTGGACTGCATGAGAGATTATTTGGTTTGAGGTTAAATTGTAGAGTCATTTTAAGGCAGGGATAATTTTTTCTTTCTTTTGAGTATTAATTGGAGCTTTTTTTTTTAACCTCTATTTTGTAGCTCTAAAATCACTGATTTTATGACTTAGCTGTTTTCCCATTTTTTACCTCTTTGAAGGGGAAAGTACCTTTGCTTAATGTTGAGTAGTAGAAGTTAGTCTAGTAGAGAGTATTGGGTTGTCGGAAAAGTCATGATGCATTTTTGCAACAGATAGCACTAGTTCATTTTTGGAAGTACTAGAGTCATTTGCATCTATGTTGTTGCTATGTCATTTGACAGCTGACAGTTCTAAAAAAAAATTGAGCGATTTGGTTGAGTTTTGGAGATTTTACAACAAGTTGAAGATGGAAGACCAAATTGTGCATTTTCGCCATATTTTACTGTTTTACTTCCGTAAAGGGACAAACGCACTTCAAGTTTGTGAAAAGTTGTGTTAAGTTCACGGTGACAATGCTCTACAAGAACGTCAGTGCCAATGGTGGTTCACAGAGTTCCCTGCTGGTAATTTTGATCTCAACGGCGCTCCTCGGTCAGGGAAGCCCACCGAGATTGATGACAACAAAATAAAGGCATTGATCGAGTCAAACCCATGTTACACGACACGAGAGATTGCAGAAACATTGAACATCCATCATTCAAGCGTTCACGACCACCTAAAGAAGCTGGGATACGTAAGCAAGGCTGATGTTTGGGTTTCGCATGAACTCAAAGAAGTTCATCTACAGCGCGTATAAACATCTGCAATATGCTCATTAAACATGAGGAAAACGATCCTTTTTTTAAGCGACTGATAACTGGTGATAAGAAGTGTATTGTTTACAGCAATGTGGTGCGCAAATGGTCTTGATCCCAATGTGATGATTCTCCTTAAACGACATCGAAAGCAGACATTCATCAGAGGAAGGTTATGCTTTCAGTGTGGTGGGATTTTAAAGGTGTCATGTTTTTTGAGCTCCTACCAAGGAACCAAACAATTCAAATGTGTACTGTGGGAAATTGGACAGTTTGAATGAACCCATCATCCAGAAACATCCAGAGCTTGTTAATCATAAAGGAATTGTGTTCCATCACGACAATGCGAGACCACACACAAGTCTGACCACCCATCAAAAATTATTGGAGCTTGGATGGGATGTGTTGCCAAACCCACCATATTCGCCTGACCTTGCGCTGTCAGACTTCCACTTGTTTTGCTCTCTTCAAAACTCCTTGCGTTGTATAACATTCAATGCAGATGAGGCTGTAAATCAGCACCTTGTTCAGTTTTTCGCCAATAAAGACAGGTCCTTCTATGAACGGGGAACTATGGAGCTCACTGAAAGATGGCAAAAGGTTATCGAACAAAACGGGCAGTATATCATTGATTGATCTTTGTTCTTTATATAAATAAATGACAGTTGAAAAACAGAAAAAATACATTATGACTTTTCCCGACAATCTTATAGAACAAACTCACATTTTTGGTTAAAAAGAATATAATAATTTAAAATACAGAGCTCCCTTTCCCCCGCCATGTTTAGAGTGAAGACTGAGGCTGTCATTAGCTTCCTCATCGAGTGTGTTTCTCATTAAATTCCCCTGCAGATAAAATAGGGAGGGCTAAGCCCCCACTGGCAAAGCTCAGCCGCCAGACCCAGCTTGCCATCTCCCCCTTTGAAATGGCTTTCAAATTAACTTCAGAATTATGATTCTCTCTAATTCAGGCTAGCAATTAAAAACTTTCACCTCTCCTTTGGACTGCTTAAAATACATTTGCATCTGTTATGCAACTCTCAGTGTCTTTCCACTTCATTCTATGCTCTTCTGAATAAATGGTTTTTCTAAAATACAACTTATGTGTGTCTGATAGTCTCAGTTTCGGTAACTGCTCAGTGACTAGCAAAGAAATCAAGGTTCCTGCATTTTTCCTGGTTTTGTATGAAATATTATTTCCTCGCCATCCTTCTTTTACCTAGTGTCCCCTTTTTTTTGCAAGGGAAAGCTTAATTACTATCTCTACTGTGAAATCTTTACATTAGCCCCACAAACCTCATAGTCGGCACTTCCTCCTCTTCTATAAATAGTGTAATGATTGTTAAACCTGTTATATCCTATTATATGTTTTAGGTCTACTTCTGTGTCAACTAGATTGACATATAATGTGTTTAAAATAAATTAAAAACTTATACATAGCTTAGAAAAAACATTCAGGTATCGGAAGTATTGAAAGAGAATACCGAGAAAGTATTCTGCCTTTTACTGCACCTTTTTAGGTACTGAGGCCCATCTTAACATGGCTTCTCATTCCCGAAGCTTGCACTGTACTCTGCAGCTAGGATTCATAGGGGTGCTGTATACCTTATGGAGCTACGTGGTCTTGGCTTCAGTCACTGTCCAGGGTTAGTCTTCCATTCTGAGCATTATCCTTGGAGCCGTAGTTGTTTCAGATGTGATCAGATTATTTATCCCTTCTGTTTGTTATCATTTTTCTTCTGCAGTGACTTGTGATTGTCCTTGCTATTAAGCCCCAAGCCTGGTGGCTCAACAACTGTCCCCAGAGGCAGTATGATTAGATCTTGGTTCCAGTACAGACCCACCTCCCCACTCCCTATCTTCTGGAAAGTTTTTTTAGTTTTTCTGCTGATGTTGCCAAATAATAGTTGGCTATAATTAACCTTGGAGATTATAGAGAACTGGGAAGGAATTTGTTGGTTTAAATAGCATTTAAATAGTAACTATAGGGCCAGCAGAGTGGCGCGTTGGTTAAGAGCTGGCTTGGGACGCCAGCTCTGAGCAGCAGGGCCCCGGTTGATCCCATATATGAGGGCCAGTGACACTGCCCTCTACAGCTAAGATGCTGAACAACAGCTCGACCTGGAGCTGGGCTGCCATGAGTCGCTGGTGACGACGTAGGCTGCAGCCCCTGCTGCAGTGGGCTGCCATAAGCTACTGTGTGTGGCCGGCAGCCAGCCTCAGAGGCCGGCAGCCGATGTGAGCTGCCAAGAGCCGCCATGAGCGTCCATCCAGAGGCTGGTGACCGTTCTGCCTCACCCGGGAAGAACACAATGATAATACCATAGTGGGCCAGTGAAGCAACGTCCTCCACAATGAGACTGAAGAACAAAAGGACAGCAACTTGTCTGTTCCCCTTCCCCTGATTCCCCAGCGCTGTTCCCCTCCCCCAATTGTCCAATAAAATCTTAAAAAAAAAAATAGTAACTATAAGTTGTAAATTAATTGTATGTGTGTGTGTAACACACTTTTTCCCCTCTACTTCCTCTAGGTTACAATTCAACAAACATGGTGTGTTGCGGGTAGAAGGCTTCTTAACACCAAACAAGTATGACAGTGAAGCGATTGGCTTGTGGTTGCCTTTAACCAAAAACATTGTGGGGACTGATTTGGACACAGCAAAGTACATCCTGGCCAACATTGGAGACCACTTCTGTCAAATGGTGATTTCTGAAAAGGAAGCTATGTCAACTATTGAGCCACACAGTAAGAGCATCTCTTAGGGGGTAGGATTTTTGAGTCCAACTTGATTGTTCTTCCTAAATGATACCTAAGTCCTAATTGCATGGGTTTCATTTTCACCCTGAAGTTTAGATGACTTTGGTGTAATGAGGTTGCAGTTTTCGTTTTGTAACAGATCCTGCCTATTGGTTTCATCAAAGTCAGTCACTTTACCTGTGGGATTTATTTGGGGGCAATTACCAAAGGAGTGGAACTTTTTTTGTTAAAAAGGTAAAGGTGAGGTGGTGGTGGCATTTGCACAGCCTTATCAGCAGTGTGTGCTCACCAGAAGGGGATGAGGCCTCGGGGTGGTTTATTTTAAGACAAAAGTTCAATTAGAGTCTGGGGGGCTGGGTCTTAGGCATGAGAGTGGGAACAAGCTCAGAAGAAAATGATCCTGTTAGAGTCGAGATTGTAAGGAAATACTTGGAGGTTCCAGCTGGGTGTTTGCAGGTGTCCTCCACTCTCACACTGACCTGGCAGCTCAGTGAACCATATGGATCGGTGTGGGTGACACATTAGAACCAGAGCTTCTACATGACATCTCAAGGTATGATGTCTGTTAACATGCCTATGTAAAAGTGAGATAGCCAACCAGAAGCACCAAGGGACATCTGTCTTTTAAGTCTTGCATTTTCTTCCATCATTTCTTTCTTTCCCAAGGGGTTGAAAGTTAAAAGCGAAGCTTTTCTATTCCTCTAGTGCAGCGGTTCTCAACCTTCCTAATGCCGTGACCCCTTAATACAGTGCCTCATGTTGTGGTGACCCCCAACCATAAAATTATTTTCGTTGCTACTCTATAACTGTAATTTTGCTACTGTTATGAATCATAATGTAAATATCTTTTTGTTTTCTGATGGTCTTAGGCGACCCCTGTGAAAGGGCTTTCGACCCCCAAAGGGGTCGCGACCCACAGGTTGAGAACCGCTGCTCTAGTGGATATCTTTTGAGGCTTTGCATAGGCGAAGAATGTTTCAATACAAGCAACCACACATACCAGTCTTAAGAATTTTGGTTGTAGGTACCAGAAACTAATTGAAGCTAGCTTAAGCACAAAAATGATTTATTGGATAGGTAGGGATACTATTACATCTCAGAGTCCAAGGAATGTGAACTGGGGTAGTCCCTGGAGCAGGAACTCAGAGCTAGGTGGGGAAATGGGATTGTGAGCTCTTGGGGCAGCCAAAGTCATGCTGAGGAGAAGAGCAGCTTTAAAATCACACCATTCTGCTGAGGTAGCGTAGACTCTAATAAAGTCAAAATCTTACTAGAGTTGTTTTTCCTGTAATCTGTTTAGGACAAGTGATACTGGTTTTCTATTTTTGGTAGATACGTTTCTTTATCATATACATTTAAGTAAAAGTAGTAGATTTACAGAAAAATTCTTAACTAACTGGTCTCAGGTGGTATATAAATGATTGGAATGTAGAAACACTTCTTGGGATATATTAATAGCTTCATTCCTGTTTCAGCAGGGCTGTTTTAAACAACTGATGCTTTTTTCTTTGCTAAATGTGGGTCATCTGAAAAATGTATTTTTTCAAATACAGAAATAGGCATAATTAAGAAACTCTGTCCTTGAAGTTGTAAATGTGGTTAACCTTTCCTCCTTGCCTTTTTGATAACTCTGTTCCTTGTTATTTCCTTTAACGGGTCAGTTAGAGAGGAGCTCACTCTGAGTGATATTGAAAGATGCAACCACAAGGTGTTCCCAGAGGGGTTACCCACTCATCCTGAAATTAGGAAACAGATCTCAACCTTTATACATTTATTCTGTCTTTTCAATAACGAATAATCATTAGATAGTGGCTAGAAATCTAAGACTATTCTCTAATAAAACAGTCTAATCCAAGTGACCAAGGGGAAGTTCCTAAAATCTCATTTGCAAAATGTCTAAAGCTCTATGTATTGTGCAATGAGCTATTGCATTATAATGAAACGGCAGATTTTCACTCAGCAATTGGATTAATTCCATGTAAAGTGAAGTTGGTCATTTTGCATTGTGGTCAGTCTGAAGAATGAATGAGTTAACCACAGACTAGATTAGGACAAAAATGTTCTCCGTAGAACAAGACTGTGGCAGTATTGATGCAGTTCTGTTCAGGAGTGAGACAGACAGACAAAAAAGAGTGTTCTGATCAGCAGACATTGGGCTTTTCTGTAACCCAGGAAAAGGTCCTCCCGCTGCTCATACTCCTTAAGGCTTCTGATACCTGGTCTGGTCACCTGAGCTGGCATTGCTACATACTGGTGGGGGGGCAAGCAGTTATATGTCCTGCCCAATACTGGAAGGCCCTTCTCCGATTATCAGGGCTTGGCCCCTGCATTCGAAAATGCTACTGTGTAGAATTCTGGATTATGCCTTAATCTGTTGGTTATTTGGTTAGTGTGAGTCAGTCCTGGGTACCTGCATCACTCATGGCACAAACAAAATTATGTTTCTAACTCTGGCCTGTGAAGGAACCAACTATGGACTATTGTGCCCCCACTGAGTTAATGTGCTGCTCCCTCCCAGTTCCCTACGCGCCCTGTGGTTTTAAAGGGCAGTCTGAGTAGATTCAGGGCATCTGAATAACCTGACACACTACACCAAATGTTGGGTTTGGTATCTGAGTCGATTTTATTTTTGCATTGGAGAAAGCATGGTCCATGCTGCCTTCAGATTCTCAAAGGGACCCATGACCCCAAAGGTGAAGAACCACTGTGTGGCACCTGTGTCTGAGCTCCAGAGTAACCACTGCTACTTTTTTCATTGATTTATTCAGCTGTACTTAATAACTGCACATCAGTAATGTGCAGGGCTCCTTGGGTGGTGGGAGAGGTGAGGGAGCAGGGCACAGCCTGGGCAGAGATTCTGCTTGTGTGGAGTTTGTTCTCCTAGAGGGGTTAAAACTACATCCGACTGTTTACAGGGTGAAGAGGCCTGAGGATGGGGTGAATTTGAGATGGGCTCTGGAAGTTGAACAGAGTTAATGGGAACTCCAGTCAGAGGGAGGAATAACATCAACTCCCCAGCCCCTACACATTTTATTTCAGAAGGCTTCTCCCCGCCAAGACTAAGTGATTTATTGATTTTTCTAGGACAGGTTGCTTGGAAGCGAGCTGTCAAAGGTGTTCGAGAAATGTGTGATGTGTGTGACACCACCATCTTCAACCTGCACTGGGTATGTCCTCGGTGTGGGTTTGGAGTGTGTGTGGATTGCTACCGGATGAAGAGGAAAAATTGCCAACAGGGTGAGAACTGACTTGATTCTACACCAGGCTCCTTACACACTTAAATTAAGCCTTTCATTGACTTGTGGTTGATGGATTTCTGAACTATTAGGGGCCAGAGTCCATGAAGAACGGTTACTACAAATCAGTTATTTGCAGGTGCTGCCTACAAGACTTTCTCTTGGATAAGATGTGTGAAGAGTCAGATACATGAACCAGAGAACCTAATGCCTACACAGATCATTCCTGGAAAAGGTATTTCATGTGATGTGATGATTTTCTTTTCCCTTTGTTTTGGTTAGCTCAAAGAAGCTGGTAATTTGGCTTTACTTTGTATAGTATAATTAATTGCTTACTAACTTTATTTTAGTGTATACCATAAATTGTCCCGAAATGCATGAAATAATGCCTCCAAAACTTGTTGTTGGTGGTCTTGTAAATAGTTTTGTGGAAGGAAAGAAAATGATGACTTTGGGGGAAGACATACTTAGCAGGATGAAAAGGAAGAAATGTAAGATCATGCTGCTAAAAGTAGTAATCCTGCTCGAAATGTCAGTTTCTGCTTTGTTATTTTGAGGTTGAAAATACCTAATATCCTTGTTCATATGTTTGCCTCTGCCCTTTCTTTTAGCCCTGTATGATGTTGGAGACATTGTTCATTCTGTAAGAGCAAAATGGGGTATCAAGGCAAATTGTCCCTGTTCAAACAGGCAATTCAAACTCTTTTCAAAGCCGACCTCAAAGGAAGACATGAAACAGGTATTACCGTTTATGCTTAGGTTCACCATCCTTGTGACTGTTGTCTGTCTGCTTTCAAATAACCCAACGATTTCTATACTATATTTGAAACGAACATGGAGACAGCTGTCAGTGAAAAGAGAATTCATATATTACATGTGACACTTCATAGACCCATTCTCACTTTTCACATTACTTTTCTGGACCTCAATTTTAGCCTCCTTTAGTAGGTTTTTAATTTTTGTTTCTTGGAAAAGCAAAAACCTCTTCTGTTATAGTCTACCTACTACATTGCTATCGAATTGGTATGGGTTTTTAAAAACTTCCCATGTTTTGCAGAGTTAAAATGACTCAGATAAGCTTTAAATTTTTAAAAATTAGGTATACTTTACCTATAATGTATATGAAGAATTGAAGGAAAGAATATTGAAGTGAATCTTTATGTACCCATCACTCAACATCAAAAAATGTACATTTCCTTGGTGCTCTTCCTAGAGTCATCCCCTTTCATCTCCGCTGCCCCCCTTTCTCTCCCTCACCCCAGTAATCATTATGCCACATTTTGTTTAATAATGAGAAATTTTTTTACACTTACATAAAGCTGTGGAGTAAAGGTAGTATGGGTAGTTGTGATTTTTGGCGTCAGAACTGAATTTGAGTTTTTTCTTGCTACTTTCTAGTAGCTTAACTTGGGCTCAAATGAACTGATTTCTGTGTACTTCAGCTTCCTCGTCAATACTAGAGGAATAGTGAACAAGACTGACAATTGGGCATCAAGATTACATCACATATAAGGGGGGGCTGGACCCACGCAGGAATTTGACTGTCCTTTCCTTCTTAATGTATACATAAACTGACCAGCTGAGTTGTGAAGGCAGTTTTTCAAATAACAGAAAGATAAGTGGTATGCTCTTTCTAGTTTGGTTTTTTTTTTTAGTTTGACTTCTTTCAAGAGATATTCATCAAATTTTAAACCCCATTCCACTGTGTTAAACCAAGAGCATTTTTTTTTCTCTATATCCAGTTTCCTTCTGAAATCACAGCTGTACCTTTCCTACCCTGCTTCATTTATTCATTCATTAAGCAACCCTGTTTTGAGTGCCTGTTCAGGATACTGGGGTGAGTTCCTAGGAGAGATAGGCACCAACTGGTCATTGTAAAGCAACATGGTAGATGGAGTGATAGGGATATGTGTGAGTGTGAGGTGGATGATAAGGGGTAGAGGAATATTTTGCTGTATTTAAATTCTTAACACATCTTGTGTTTTCACTAGTAATATGGGAAAGCTAAAAAATTGAATTCTCTCCTACCTTCTAGTTCTGCTCTATTATTACAAGAGTACTGCAGCTGTGGTGATCTCCAGGGCTGTTAGTTGGTTTTGTTTTGGATATAATAGTTATCTCTTACTGGTAAGCTCTTGGGGAGAAGGTAAGACAGGGGAAACGTAATTTTTCAGCTTATGTAAAATTTTCCTTTTATACTCAGACTTCCTTAGCTGGAGAAAAACCGACTCTTGGCACCGTGCTCCAGCAGAACCCATCGGTGTTGGAGCCAGTGGCTGTGGGTGGGGGAGCTGCCCCAAAGCCAGCCAGCAGCATAAAGCCAGCCTGTCCGGCCAGCACATCTCCTTTAAACTGGCTGGCAGACCTGACCAGTGGGAACGTCAACAAGGAGAACAAGGGTGAGCATTTCCTGCTTTCCTGTCGGTTTTTGGGAACTTTAGTTCATTTGGAGAGGGTCTTGGCAACCTCAGTTGCTGTGAGAACGGAGTGGTTGGAATCGTGTGCAGTGGAAAGTGGTTTCCTGTAGTCACCCTGAGACCTGACACAAATGCAGGTGTTTTCAAACTGAAGCACCGTTGCGGAGAACTTTCGCTGATGATGGTACTCTTATGTAAGATTGAATGAGATTGAGGGAGTTTTTGTTTGTTTCTGTTTTTGTTTTTTTGCCTTTTATCTTTACTCTATATACAGTTCCTATTTTGTCTAATTGGAATGTTCTGGCTTCAATTTTATTTTTTTCATCTGTGCTGTTGTCTCAGAATGCTTGATGATAGTATAAAGAACATGGCGTTTGGAATTAGGTAGTTAGATTAAAATTTACATGACTCTGCTTTCTGACTATGTTAAAAGAAAGTAAAATTGCAGGTCAATTTTTTTCTTGCAAAGATCTTAAAACAAAATTTCAGTGAATAGAGTTCAACACTATAAATAAAGGAATTATACAGCATGAACAAGGGCTTCAGAAATACAGGTGTAGTTAAACATTCAAAAGTAGGGAGAAAAATCATATGACAAGACACAGAAAAGTAGTAAAATTCAATACCTATTCATGATTTTGTTTGGGAAAAAAAAATCTTAAATTAGGAACAGAAGGGATATCCTTAACATAATGAGTTTCTACAATAAAACTGACAGTTTCTACAATAAAACATCATAAATAATGATTTAATTTTTTTAATTGGTTGAATATTTTTTTTACAGTTTTCCTCTCTTCAGGAAAAACATAAGTATACCTGCTATCACTATTAAAAACATTGTACTAGAAGTCCCAGCTATTGCATTAAGGCAAACAAACAAGATAGTAGGACTGGCAAGAAAGAGCTAAAGCTGTTAATATTTGTACATAATCTGATTATACATGTATAAAATCTAAAAGAACCTATATTTAATAAGCATATCTATCAAGGTTGCTAGTTACAGCGTTAATTTACAAAAATTAATTGTATTTTATATACCAGGAACAAACAAATAGAAACTGAAAGTTTAAAAAATGCCATTTACCATTTACCATTGAATGTTGGATATTTGTTATTTTAATACCAGTTAGAAATCCTTGTCTAAATCAGTAATGTCATTAGTATTTATCCTGTTAAGTTTTTTGGTTCTAATAAACGAAGCCAAGTTCTAAATTAATTCTGTTAATAGAAGACTAGTAGGGGATTTGCCTTTCAGAATGCTTTTCCATCTAGATGTTTTTGGTTTTATTTTTAGAAAAACAACCAATGATGCCAATTTTAAAGAATGAAATCAAATGCCTTCCACCTCTCCCCCCTTTGAGCAAATCCAGCACGGTCCTCCATACTTTTAACAGCACAATTTTGACACCTGTAAGCAACAATAATTCTGGTTTCCTGCGAAATCTCTTGAATTCCTCTACAGGAAAGGTATGCATTTGTTTTATTGTTTGTACCCTGCCTCGTAAAGATGAATATAGGCAGAACAGGAAGAGACTAGAGAAATTGAGACGGAAAGTAGAAAGAGGGATATGAATCCTAGCCTTTCCTTCACTGGTACAGAAGACTGTGTCATTGGCAGGTGGGCTTCACAGGGGTATAGTACCGGGCTGGGCCATTTTCTCCGGTTATATTTTTTCCTGTACCCACTTCTATGAGTTGTGATGTCAAGTGGGGGAAGGGGATTTACCTTTTTGTCTCGAGGTCCTGGCTTTGACACTTCTGGATATGCAATGTGTATTCATCCTACCATTATAGGAATGGGTTTTTGATGGTAGGGAACGACATATTTAAGACTTGTGTTCTTCCTCAAATTCAGACAGAAAATGGTCTCAAGAATACACCAAAAATCCTTGATGACATCTTTGCCTCTTTGGTACAAAATAAGACTTCCTCTGATTTATCTAAGAGGCCTCAAGGACTGACGATCAAGCCCAGCATTCTGGGCTTTGACACTCCTCACTATTGGCTATGTGACAATCGCTTGCTGTGCTTGCAAGATCCCAACAACAAAAGCAACTGGAACGTGTTTAGGGAGTGCTGGAAACAAGGGCAGGTAAGAGGGTCTTTTGCTCCCCCTTCTGGGTACCTTGGACAGACTCTGACAACCCCGCCCAACCTTCCCCCCACCAGTTGTAAGTGGTGTATACATTATCTCCTATTTTTTGTACTTTATTGTTTAGGGTGAATATAATTAAGGCATTTTTTTCAGCAGACATTCCTGAACTGTCTTTTCCAATGAGGTTTTGATTGATTCTGAGCAGTCATCATTGGATTTTTTTTTTTTTTTAAGATTTTATTGGGGAATTGGGGAAAGGTACCAGCCAAGTTGTTGTCCTTCAATCTTAGTTGTGGAGGGCGCAGCTAGCTCAGCTCCAAGTCCAGTCGCCATCCAGCCGCCCGTTGGCAGCTTGTGGCCCCTCAGCTCAAGGTGCCATGTTCAATCTTAGTTGCGGGGGGCACAGCCCACCATCTCATGTGGGAGTCGAACCAGAAACCTTCTTGCTCAGAGCTCATGCTCTAACCACTGAGCCATCTGGCTGCCCATTGACAGCTCAAGGCAGCTCAGCTCAAGGTGCCCTATTCAATCTTAGTTGCGGGGGTGCGCAGCCCACCATCCCATATGGGTGTCGAACCGGCAACCTTGCTGCTAAGTGCACACGCTCTCACCAGCTCAGCAGCAGCTCAGCTTGGGCGCAGCTCACTGGCCCATGTGGGAATCAAACCAGCAACCCTGTTGCTCAGAGCTCACGCTCTTAACCAACTGAGCCACTCAGCTGGCCCCTGGACTCAGTGAGTCTTGTGTGATAAATCTCAACAGTTGAAGTGGGAGTATTACTAGGAGGCTGATGGGATTTGGGGTATTAGACAAAATATGATAATTGTGCATTCCTCTTCCATGAATTAAAACCTTATGCTGAAGGCAGTTTTAGGTGGGCCTAAGCCAAGTGGTGTCATCTCATAATCGGTGTGTAGTATCCCAAGGGACCTGCTTTACAGGGTAGTGTTGTTCCGTCTTAATATTTGGTTGATAGTTGAGATGAGTGGCTTCGTAGACCTGCTCCTCTGCTTTCTTGTTTTGGTTTTTGTTTTCTGACTCTTTGGCTTCTCTTCTGGGCCAAATGGAGTCCTCACTAAAGGAACACTTTGCTCTTGGACAAGGCCAGGACTTGGGGAATTGCCACATAGAAAAATGTATATATTTAACAATGACAAAAAAAATCGTAAAAAAGATTTTTTTCAAACATGTCTACTAACTAAAATTTGCTCATGATGACAATGACTGACTACAGACCACCAGCCTGGATAACATAATGTTTAAAAAAAATTTGAACTCATTGCCAATATTTTAGTCAGGCTATTTCACATAAAGATCAGGATTTCTGGCTTATCTTAGGTAATCAGAGGACTTGGCAACCTCAGGTCCATATTCCTGCCTGGCAACAACAGGCTGGAGGTCAGCGGCAGCGCCTTGTTTGGACGAGGCTCTCCTGCCAGCCTTTGTCTCTCCGTTACATCTTCTGCCTGGCCCTGGGCTTTGGCACTGGTATTCTGTGACTAAGGGGATCTGGGTCCCAGGGTGTGATCCTTGCCCCTAGAAGCTTACTAATGTAGTGTGAGAGCAAACAGATGAGTGGTGAAGACAAGGGATGCAGTGGGAGCTCAGAGGACTAAGCTGGCACTTTGGGACCTGAGACAGGATGACCCACAGAAACAAACCAGCAGCTGTTTGAATGGGGGCTGCCACAGGTGTGGGGACAGAGCTAGGGGGATTCCAACTAAAGTCTCTGTTCTCTTCTTTAGCCAGTGATGGTGTCAGGAGTGCATCACAAATTGAACACTGAACTTTGGAAACCTGAATCCTTCAGGAGAGAGTTTGGAGGTCAGGAAGTCGACCTCGTTAATTGTAGAACCAATGAAATCATCACAGGAGCCACAGTCGGAGACTTCTGGGATGGATTTGAAGATGTTCCAAGTATGTATTAAAGGCATTTTATGGGGTGTTGAGGATGTGAAAGGAGGGGCCTGAAATAGCAGGTGTCGGAGACCCTTTGGTGGCAACAACAGCGTTTTCCAGGAATTTGGTGTTTAAAATTAGTGTCTCGTTTCCTCCTCCACTTTCTGTTTACAAAATTTATGTTTCTGAACTGAGACAAATTCACTTTTTAGTTAGAAAGGTGAGGTTTTGGTCATCTGTTCTTCAAGAACCTCCATGTCCGTCCTGTGACAGGATTGCTATGCTTCAACTTGTGCCCAGTGGGAGGGGAGCCCAAAGCCAGAGCTATGACTTAAGGCTGGTGGTTTTATTTATGTGTCTCACTTTCATATATCCTTTTTATTTATTTATTTTTTTTTATTGTTTGACAAGGTAAGTAGGCCTGAAAGTGCCAGAGCATGTGAATTCATTTAATAGAGGCAGGGTCTCCTCGTCACTGTCTACTTCATCTGGGTGAGGGGGATTGTGAGAAGGCTTGTGTGTGTGCTGAGCTGTGGCCATTTGTATGGATTAGCCAGCCAGTACATTGTTTCCAAGAACATGAAGTCTGCACTGGGCCGTGTGGTTCACATCAGCACAGCCATGGGTCACCCCCCATCCCTGCTGGAAGACTTGGCCAGTTCATTCGTTAGACTCAGTGATTCGAGTAAGCTTATTCATCACTGTCATTCTCTTTAGACGTACTTTCACATTTTAATGGCCTGCTTCCTTATTCCCTGTTACCCACATTTACAGGGTTGGGGTCCATACTTTCAACAAACTTTATAACAAAGTTATAGCTAACTCTTACATAGGACGTGATGGGGTTTTCCATAGGTACATGCTAAGATGGAGTTTCAGATGTAAGATAATTTACCTAGGGATCAATATCTGTGAAATAGAGAGAGGTGGGGAGCAAGACTGGGCAGGAAGAGGAGTCAGCTGCAGTGCAGACTCAGCAAAGCCTCAGCCCGGGTGTAGGTAGTTCTGCAGCAAGTCTCGCCCCTCGTTGGCTCAGATTGTGCTGAAGTGGGAAATGTCACGGCCTTTACCCTTCTACCTCCCTCACCCTCTACATACTGGTGCCTTGGGAAGGCAGTGACCTGGTGACGCAGCTCTGCAATGGAGGCAGACCCAGCTGTGTCTGGGCAGCAGGTCCTCTGAAGGGGCTCTAATGGCACTGCGACCACAGTGCGCTTTCCAGTTAGGCCTGGGTTCACATCCTGACTCTTGATAAGTGCTTACTATTATATGAACTTGCTGATTTAATTTAAGAGTCAGTCACAACCTGCCTTTTCCATACTGCTGCACATATCCCCAGCGTGCCACCCACACTGAAGTGTTGCTGGTGTTCTGAACATACACTGTGCCCTGTGATTTCCTGTATTTCTTGCCTCTTGGAGTGTGCACCTATTTAAAATAGGTTATGGAACAGTGCTTGGTTGGCCGTAAAACATGCTACAAATGTTAGTCCTCAGGAGTATAAGCTCTGAAGTCAAGCCCGGTTCCGGTTTCAGTTCTGCTGGATGATTTACAGCATCTGTCAATTTCCTCATCCAAAATTGAGAATATTAAATTGTACTTAATCTCATTGGGTTATTGTGTTTAGTTGTAAGGATTAAATCGTTAAAACACTTAGCAGAGACTGGAACACAGCAAGAAATAAAATAATAGTTGTCATTGCTGTTAATCATAATTATCAATGTATCTTTTCCAATTAGAGCTCCTTGTTCTTGCTTCCTTGGTGTTACCCGCAATAGGTAATAGTTCTATTACAAGAAAATAGTTCTGACTAAACCCTATGTGTATTAACCAGAATATCGGGGCAGGGTCGGGGGAGGGGGCGGGTAAGAGAGAGGGCCTTGTTGGCCCTAGTTCTCCCGGGACAGAACATCAGAGTCTCCCTGAGTAAAACAAGTCATTTCTTTTTCATGCTAGCCTCAGAAAACTGGTTTTTTTTCTGTGTTATTTGATGTTTAAAGTACATGGCTGTTTGTTAGTTGGGGAGCTGTTCACTTCTTCCAGAACTCTGGATACAAGGAGGAGACTGGACTTGAGTGAGAGGGACAACTATCAGAACACCAGCTATGTGTAATGGGCAAAGGGAGTGGATGAAATCTCAAAGAATGAGTAGCAGTTTAATAAGCACCCAGAATAGACAGAGCCCTGATACAAATGAGTTGGTGATCTTTATTTTGCTACCCCTTGCTGCCTCCTGGGTATGAATGAGTTTTTTGGCACTGTAGAAAATGGTTAGGAATCGACAGAGGGGAGTATTAAAGAAAAATAACATTTGTATAATATACTAAATATATCAGGTTATAAAGATTTTGCAGAGATAAATAAATTTTATTTGTATTGTTAAGCATGACATGCTAATTTACCATTTATTTTGGTCTGTTTCTGAGTTATGAATAGTAAAGTTCAGTTATTTTGGTTATTTTTCAGACCGATTGAAAAACGATAAAGAACCAATGGTGTTGAAACTTAAGGACTGGCCACCCGGAGAAGACTTTAGAGATATGATGCCTTCCAGGTATGATTATGGATTTGCGGGTAGATGATTCTGTCCTTGACTTGGTATGATAAATTCTTTGTTGAGGGGTTAAGAAAATAGTTTTCAGGGAAATATGAACATTTCCATAGTTTTACTGGTGCTGATTTTTCATTTCTAGTCTATAAACTTTGGAGATGTGTAT
The DNA here is from genome assembly GCF_001890085.2 of Hipposideros armiger. Taxonomy (NCBI): domain Eukaryota; kingdom Metazoa; phylum Chordata; class Mammalia; order Chiroptera; family Hipposideridae; genus Hipposideros; species Hipposideros armiger. The sequence continues at coordinate 298,754 of NW_017732353.1, read as the reverse complement.
TTTTAAGTGAGATGAAGAAGTTACTGGCTTTTAGAACTGGCTGACGAATGAAAGTTTCCCCTGCAGTGCCCTGCCAGAGAAGATGCAGCTCAGATGTGCGAGTGCTGGACTGGAGGCAGGAGTGGGATCAGACATGCCAGGGATCAGGGCCATATTGTGATGTCATTGCGTTAGACAACAAGATAGTGGATTGGTAGATTCATTTTCATGATGTGAGCTTATACCTTAAAAACGATCCCTCAGAACTAATGAATAATACATCTCTTAGTGTCCTTATGTTTAGGAATTTATTGCTCAAATCATTGTTCTGAAATATTTCATATCATTTTGATATATGTGAGTGATATAGGAGATGAAGAAGATGTCCTTATAACTACTATAATTCTAATTTTAAATTTTGTTAATGTTAGCTGTCTCCATCTTCATGAACACAGATATTTTTGTTTGTTCCTTTTGTGTAGGAGCAAAACAAATAACAATAATGAATTAGAAAGGCAAGCTTATTTTTTAAATTCTTTGTTTTGTACCAGGTTTGATGATCTGATGGCCAACATTCCACTGCCTGAGTATACACGGAGAGATGGCAAACTGAACTTGGCCTCTAGGCTGCCAAGCTACTTTGTTAGGCCAGATCTGGGTCCCAAGATGTATAATGCTTACGGTAAGGAGGAAATGGCTTGAAAAAATTATAATGGAAATAAAGCAAATCAAAATGTTTGGAAAATTGATTTTGGGGGTGGGGTGAGAGAAATGAATAACATCTATAATCCTAACATTTAACATAGCAATAGGCTTCATTTTTGCATATTTCATTTCATTCCCTAGCCACGTGTATGTGTATTTCTTTTCATAGTTGTAGGGCATATGCACTTGTTTCTTTTTCTCTTTTCAACACTTAATATTATATTGTAAAATCTTTACATGTTCCTTAATAAGCCTTTAAAAAATTTTTAAATTAAATTTATTGGGGTAACATTAATTAATATAAAATTCAGGAGTACAACTTTATTTTTTTTTCAATTACAGTTGACATCTAATATTATATTAGTTTCAGGTGTACCACATAGTGGTTAGAAATTTATATAACTTATAAAATGATCACACTGATAAATCTAGTACCCATCTGACAGCATACGTAGTTATTATAGTATTATTGATTGTATTCTCCCTATGCTGTACTTTAAATCCCCGTGACTTTTTTGTAACAACCAATTTGTATTTCTTAACCCCTACCCCTTTTTCACCCATCTCCCCAACCCACCTCTCATCTGGCAACCATCAGTTTCTACTCTGTATCTAGGAGTCTGTTTCTGTGTTTGTTCATTTATTTTGTTCTTCAGATTCCACATATCAGTGAGATTATATGGTATTTGTCCCTCTCTGTCTGACTTATTTCACTTAGCTGATACCCTCTAGATTCATCCATGTTGTTAATAGTAAGATTTTGGTTTTTTATGGCCGACTAGTATTCCATTGTAAATATGTACATCTTATTTATCTAATCGTCTATCTTGGACACTTAGGTTGCCTTCATATCTTGGCTATTGTAAATAATGCTGCAATGAACATATAGATGCACATATCCCTTTGAAGTAGTATTTTGGGTTTGTTCGAATAAATACCCAGAAGTGGGGTTACTGGGTCCTTCTTTGTCTCTTATTATAGCCTTTGACTTAAAGTCTGTTTTGTCTGGTATAAGTATTGCTATGCCAGCTTTTTTTTTTTTATGAAATACTTTGTTACATCCCTTTACTTTCAGTCTGTGTGTGTCTTTTGATCTGAAGTGAGTCCCTTATAGGCAGCACATGTATGAGTCTTGTTTTCTTCTCCATTCATCCACCCTATCTTTTGATTGGAACACTTAATCCATTTACGTTGAAAATAATTGTTGATAGAAATGTAGTTATTGCCATTATGTTATTCATATTTTTTATCTTTTTTCTTCTTCTTAAAGAAGTCCCTTTAACTTTTCTTGTAATACTGGTTTGGTGGTGATGAACTCCTTTACTTTTTCTTGTCTGGAAAGTGCTTTATCTATCCTTCAATTCTAAATGATAGCCTTGCTGGGTAGAGTAATCTTAGTTGTAGGTCCTTGCTTTTCATCACCTTGAATATTTTCTACCAATTCCTTCTAGCCTGCAAAGTTTCTTTTGAGAAATCAGCTGACGGTCTTATGGGAGTTCCCTTGTAGGTAACTGCTTTTCTCTTGCTGCTTTTAAGATTCTCTCGTTGTCTTTAATCTTTGGCATTTTAATTATGATATGTCTTGGTGTGGGAATCTTGGGGTTCATCTTGTTTGGGACCCTCTGTGCTTCCTGGGCTTATATGTCTATTTCTGTCATCAGGTTGGGAAGTTTTCTGTTATTATTTCTTCGAATGGGTTTTCAATTTTTTGCTCTCTCTCTTCTCCTTCTGGTACCCCTATGATGCAAATGTTAGTAGACTTGATTTTGTCCCAGTGGCCCCTTAAAGTATCCTTATTTTTTGTATTCTTTTTTCTTTTTCCTGTTCTGATTGGGTGTTTTCTGCTACTTTAACTTCCAAATAGCTGATTCCATCCTCTGCTTCATCTAATCTATTGTTGACTCCCTCTAATGTATTCTTCATATCTGACTGGTTCTTTTTTATGTTTTCTATCTCAATGTTTATGTTTCCTATCTCTTTGTTGAAGTTCTCACTGAGATCATTGAGCATCCTTACAACCAGTATTTGGAACTTTGCATCTGATAGACTACTTGTCTCCATTTTGTTTAGTTGTTTTTCTGGAGCTTTGTTCTGTTCTTTTACCTGGGACATGTTTCTTTGTCTACCCATTTTGGCTCCCTCTCTCTGTGTAGTTCTATGTATGAGTATTAGGTAGGGCTGCTATGTCTCCCTATCTTAGTAGAGTAGCCTTATTAATAGATGTCCTGTGGGGCCCAGTGGCACAGTCTCCCTGTTCACCTTAGCTGGGTGTTTCAGGTGTGTCCCTTGTGTGGGTTGTGTGTGCCCTCCTATTGTAGTTGAGCGTTGGTTGCTGTTTTCACATCAGTTGGAGGGAATTGACCCTCAGGCTGATTGGTTGTGAGGACTGGCCATGACGACAGTGGGGAAGCTATTGTACCTCACCCTGAATGCAGAATTTTCTTTAGCAGCATTCTGGTGCCTACCAAGTCTGTCCTTTGGGTGTGTCTTTTGGGGAGGTGGTTGGGTGGTGCTCTGGTGTGGTCTGAGGCTGGCCACCGGGAGTGTTTGTTCTGGGGCCGCTTGTGAGGGGATCTGGTGCAGGCCAAGGGCCACTTGGTATGAGCTACAAAGTGATGTGCAGATGGTTGCCACTTGTGCTGGGCTTGTAGGTACCTAGGAGAGGCTAACCTGCAAACCGAGGCCAGCTACCGCTAGTGCCAGGCTTGGGACTGCTTAACAAGTAGTACGGGGCATGCCGAGTCCAGATGCTGCTTGTTTGTGGTTTGTGAACCTTTGAGAGATTTTAGGAAAGTCTGCAGCATGAGCCAATACCAATACAGGCTGTTTGTATAGAAAAAAGCCATTGGAAGTGTCTTGGATGGTCCTGCAAGTTGGGTGAGGCAGGATCTCAGGGAATCACCAGGGCTAGGCGAACAGTGTTTGCCAGGTTGATGGAGACTCAGAGACGGCAGCCACTTGTGTCTACATGCTGGATGGGGATGGAGGGTGGAGCTCAACAAAAAAACAATGGCTTCTGCTGGTGCTTCTGTCATGGAGAATGCTGTCCCTCCCTGAAGCCAGATAATTCCTTTCCTTTCCATATGTCCCTGACACCTTTGGTGCTGCTGCCCCAAAGCTGGAGCTCAGAGCACACGTCAGCGAGTATGACTGTGCATGGGCCCTCTAATAGAAGGCCCATGCCTGGCACTCCAGCAGCCCTCTGTGTCACTCAGTGACAATCTTTGCTGGTTTCGTAGCCAGAAGTTATGGGAACTTCTCTTTCCACACTGGATCCCTGGGTTGGGCAGCCTAGTGTGAGCCTGGGACCCCTCGCTATTCATGGAGGGACCTGTGCAGCTGAAACATCCCTCTCAAATTTTAACCATCACACATGGGTGTGGGATCAGCTCATTCCGTTTCTGCGCCCCTCCCACCAGTCTTGATGTGGCTTCTTCTGTATGTCCTTAGTTATAAGACTTCTGTTCAACTAGAGTTCAGGCAATTCTCTGTCATTTTTCTGTAGTTTATTTGTAATTTTGATGTTGTCGTGTGAGGAGGCAAGCAAAGCATTTACTTACTCTGCCATCTTGACCGGAATCCTAGAATTCTTTCTTTGTCATTAACTTTTGACATTTTGAAAAATATGTATCTTGGGTGAAGGTCTTGTGTTGATATAATATGGTTTTCTGTTAGCTTCCTCTGTTCTAATGTCTAATTCTTTCCATTGGCTTGGGAAGTTCTCATCAATTTTTTCTTTGAGTGGACTCTCTGTTTCTTTTTCTTTTCTTCTTCTGGTATACCCATTATCCTTATATTGCTCTTTCTGAGGGAGTCAGATAGTTCTCATATAATTCATTCATTCATTCATTCATTCATTCATTCATTCATTCATTTTTTAACTCTTAGTTCTCTTTCTCCTGGGTCATTTCTAGGTTTTTGTGTTTGAGCTCACTAATTCTTTCACCCATCTGGTCTGCTGTTGCCAATGCATTTTTCCTCTCATTATTGAGTTTTTCAGCTCTAGAATTTCTCTTTGGCTCTGTTTTGTAGTTTTAATCTTTTTGGTAAAGTATACCTTTTGTTCATTAATTTTCTTCCTAAGCTCATTGAATTGCCTTACTGGGTTCTCTTATATTTTGTTGAGCATCTTCATAGTTGCAGTTTTAAATTTTCTGTCATTTAAATCACATCCTTCCATGACTTTGAATTTAATGTCTGGAGACTTTTCATTTTATTTCTGTGCTCCTATATTATCTTCTTGGTATTGGATCAATATATCTCTGCCTATGCATTTGCGGTAGTGAGTTCTTTTGTTGTTTAGATGCTATTTTGTTCCCAACAATTTAGCAGGTTAATAGGTAAGGTGCTTTCTATTATTTTCCAGGAGATGATATTATAGCGCAAGTTTTTTCTCTCTTTCCTATACTAGTTGTGCCTCTGTGATTGCTTCGGTTAAGGAAAATGGTGCTTAGCCACTGGAATGATGGGTGTTCCCTTTGTGACAGCTGGCCTCAGTTATAGAGCACTACTGCTGTGGTGGGGGTATGTGGCAGGTAGTGGAGAACTGGTTTTGTGAGCTCCCAGCACTTCCTCCTTTTTTACTCATGGTCACTGGCCCTGCTGTGTTTTTTAAGGCATCTCCACTGCCTCTACCAGACTCTGCAGGATGTGTGAGGTATAGGAGGGTACAAATCTGTGATCTTGTGATTCCGTCCCACTGCCAGCAACAGCTGTGTATACAGCCATGCTGTGTGTACAGCCATGCTGTATGGGTCTTCTCATCCTTCTTTACTAGACTCTGCCTGGATGGGTGGGGTTATTAAGGCAATTTCAAGGTTTGTGGTTCTGCTTCCTTTCCAGTAATGGCTGTTAGCAGTGCTGTGTTTTAAGCTTCCCGGTCATCTCTACCAGAGTCTGCCACAATGAGGAGGGGAGAAGGGAGATGGATTTTCTCAGAGGATCTCAGCTTCTGTCCCTCTTACAATCTAGGCCATAGTGTAAGGGTTTCAATAATACTCCACCCCGCTTCTGGCTGCTGAGCTCACTGGAACTATGGTGGGTACCGAGTGCCCTCTGAATCAGCCATCTTGTCCATCCCCCATCCAGTCACCCGTACTTGATCTAGTCTACTCACCTTCAGATGTTCCAATGGGTGGATCTTTCAGGCATGTTTGTGTGTTGAGTGGGGGACCCTTTATTGAGTTATGGTTGTCCTACTTGTAAATTTAAAAGGAGAAACAAAGGTGTCTTCTTACTTCGCCGTGATGCTTCCATCACTCTATCACATTAGTCTTCTATAGTCTTTAGTAAGATAATTTTTAATAGTTTCATGATACATCATTGAATGAATGTCATTTTCTTAATCATTTCAATGTTTCTGGACATTTAGGTCAATTTGCAAGCATTCCAGATGTTTTAACATCTCTTAAATGCAGTGTTCTGTGTTGATGGATAGTAGTTAGTTACTTAAGTTAGTATTTAAAGTATACTTTGAATGGAGTTTTTATTGTTTGGACATGACTCAGTAAGCTGTCCAATCATAGTGAGGATTGCTCATGATAGAAATTGGTTTCTACAGTTATTAGCTGCTGTTCCTGTCATTATTGCTGACCTTACAATTGGCTGTTTTGAAGTGGTTATTTACCAATTTATTGCTGAGTGAAGTTTCAGTTGTTTGGATCATTCAGTGAATTTGATTTAATGTGGGGTTTTTTGTTGTTTTTTTTAATTGGGGAATTGGGGGATGGGAACAGCGCTGGGGAATTGGGGGAAGGGGAACAGACAAGTTACTGTTGCGTTGTTCTTCAGTCTAGTTGTGCAGGACGTTGCTTCACTGGCTCAAGCTGGCACCATCATTGCGCTCTTCCCGGGCGAGGCACATCAGTCGCTGGCTTCTGGTCGGCCGCTCACTGCGGCTGCTGGCCGCTCACGCTGGCTGCTGGCTACACACGGTAGCCCATGGCAACCCACTGCAGCAGGGGCTGC
>NW_017732353.1:282162-292053 GCF_001890085.2 Hipposideros armiger | reverse complement strand
GAGGGCAGTGTCACTGGCCCTCATATGTGGGATCAGAACCGGGGTCCTCTGGCATCCCAAGCCAGCTCTTAACCAATGTGCCACTCAGCAGGCCCTGATTTAATGTTTGATATATACTATTTGGCCCCCATTTTTTCAGTCCTTTTATAAGTTACTTTGATGTTATTCCTTCTTCCCATAATTACTCCCAACTTTGATCTCTCAGACTTGAGGCTGGCAGTCCTCTTGAAGAAAGGACAGTCTTTGGCCTCTTTGCTGTGTTCTCCAGAGACGTTGGGGGGTGGGGGAGCAAGGGCTTGGACCTCGATGCCACAGTTCTGTTCCAGTGGAGTTAGCCCAGGGCACTGCCAGGAGTAGGATTGGGGAACATTCTGAGAGGGGAGTTTCTGTTGGGACAATCCCCCAGACTAAATGCCTAAGGTAATTCTGCCAGGGTAGGGTGAGAAGTGTTCTGTGGGAGAGAGGACACGGCAAGCAGAAGTCCCTTTGCCTATTTTCTGCTTCTCAGGTCTCAGATTAGAGAGCCCTGAATATGCTGTGGGTCTGTAGCATGTTCCCCGAGTTCCCGTCCCCTTCAAAGCAGATGGGTGGTCGGTATATCAGTGCATACTCTGTTCACAGTGGGTGTTTACAACGAACTTAACATAAATGAAAGCATTTTCCACTAAAGTAAATGGTGTAATATTGCATATTATCCGTTTTATTGAAATCATGAAGTTTTATAGGGTAGAAGTGGTTGTCTGAGAAGGCTTCAAAATAAATTGTGTGCTTGTTTTAAATAGCTTGGCAGCAGATCAAATTTTCCCTCTAGATACCAATCGATAGATGGCAGTGGTATTCTATAAAAGCTTTTCCTGTGACAAACTAGCTTCCATCCAGAGTAAGCAGTTAGGGATTGAAAATAATAAAAATTTTGTTTATTTTCAAACACCTTATACCTTATCATAAACATCATTAAAGGGTGATCATTTTTCAGAGGTTGGGTGACTGAGCTGTGACTCCTCAGTCAGACAGAGCAGAGTAAAAAAAAAAGACTTTTTGGAGAGATCACATAGTCAACCTTTGTCCGGTTCCAACACCACTATCAGTTTTTCAAAAGGGGACCAGAACTTCAGGACAAATAAGAGGGACATTGACCTGCTCAGGATCTCAAAGGGACAGCTAGTGGCAGGTCTGGGACTAGGGCGTGGGCCTCCTGATTTCCAGGTTAGAGCCAATCTCCCTTCCTCTTCCCCCAGCCCCAGACTCTGTCACCCAGCAGCCCTTCTGTGTCAGTTCATGTTTCTTTTCATAAAAGTCCATGGTGTTTTATTTCAGGATTTTCCATTTTCTGGGAATCTTTTCCCTGGAAACATTGTTTTTATAATCTCCATCCCATCTGATTTCAGGCTCCCTCAGTTTAGAGACTGGTTTTATCAGCGTCTCCCATAACTGGTATTGGATAGACTTTAGGCTGATGGCTGGGTAGGTGTCATTTCCTTCCTTGATTTGCACAACTTTTTTTTTTACTCAGTTTGGCCCTGGCCAAACAGCAGGCAGTCTCAGACCAGGCTCTGAGACCTGTTCACCTGTCCTCGCTCTTCTCCCAGCTCCAGCTCCTTCCTTCTGCCCTCAGTGTTAATCACCATTCTGAAGTTTATAACTCCCTTACTTTTATAATTTTACCATATGTATTTGTATTCCTGCAGAATATTCTTTCAACTTTTAACCCTTTTATTAGCTTTATATAAATCAAGTCAGACTTGGATATTTGTCCATGCTGTCTTATATGACTGTTCATTTCATTCTAGCATGCTAATTGCTGTTTTCTTTGTAAATTTTAGTTTTTATTGTAGAACTATTTTCCAGATGCACTCAAAACTTGAGAATCTAGTACAGTGACTCTTGATTTACTCATCACCCAGTTATAACAGCTATCAATTTTTGCCATAATTATTTCATTATCCTTTCCCTTTTTATATTTTTTGTATCATTTTAAAGCAAATCTCATATATCTTATGATTTCACCCTAATACCTAATGCTTCACGTAGTCCTAGGGCTATTTCAGCAAATTGGAAAGAAAGGAAAGCACAACAGGACTCTAGGGCTATGTTCCCGGGTTGAAATTATGCACACACACACACATACATACACACCGTGTATAGTTACTCCTAAAACCACAGGACCCAGCAAGCCAGAGAGAAGTCCCATGGGCTCCTACAGACAAGAGAGGGCTGTTTCAGGGGCTGGCAGGTTAGAAAATGGCCTCTGCTTGCCCACCATGACCCATGGTTCCCTCTGCTTACCCATTCAAGAAGCAGAGTCCTCATGTCAGGATGGGCCATCCAAGGTGAGTGCAGGGCTTGACAAGCCTCGGTGATGGCTGCCAAGGTGAGCCTTCTCCTGGGGGTAAGAGATTGGAGTCTTGGACTGTACGCCCCCACGGGGACATCATGCTCTGGCTCACCTCTTTTCTTTCACAGTTGAGGTAACCAAGGAGCATGTTGAACAATGAGTGTAGAGCCTTTTGCAGTCCCAGCTTTATGTATCTATAGGGAGGTTTCTCTTAGACTCTACAACTTCAGGGGACCTGGGGTTTATGTCTTGCCCCAGAGCCCTCCTACGCTATGACAACCAAAACTTGAGCTCACTTGGTTGAGCAAATATCTTTTTGGCAAATCCCAGATTCAGTAGTCTGCTTTACCATTCCCTGCTTTCTAGTTTCTGCTTCTGAGTATTTCTTCTTTTCTTGCTAACACATTGATTCATTGAAAAAAAAAATTTCAAAATTTCATCCATGATTTTTAGTTGTTCTCAGCAGGAGGGTCTGTCAGGGACCTATTTTACCTATCAAGAGAAAACAGGAGTCATTTTTTTTTAATATAGTTAAATATTTAGTAAGAGATGATTTTCTTTCAAAGTTGAAAGGATAAAATAATTTAATATTAAATACTGTTCTCTTTTACATGATTAGAGAGGCAGCTTTGAAATTTTGTGAGCAGATCTCCCCCAGGGAGCGAACAAGACTACGGCAGCCTTTGTTTTCTTCAGTAAATTTAAGGCGTTATTTGTTTGCAGGGTTAATTACGCCAGAAGATCGGAAATATGGAACAACAAATCTTCACTTAGATGTATCTGATGCAGCAAATGTCATGGTCTATGTGGGAATTCCCAAAGGACAGGGTGACCAAGAAGAAGGTAGGGGCTGAGCATAAACATGGGGCTTGCCCTCTAAGCTGGAGACCCTGGTCTGACACTTGGCTTTCTCTTGCTCCAGAAGTCCTTAAAACCATCCAAGACGGAGATTCTGATGAACTCACAATAAAGCGATTTATTGAAGGAAAAGAGAAGCCAGGGGCCCTCTGGCATATATATGCTGCTAAGGACACAGAGAAGATCCGAGAATTCCTTAAAAAGGTATGCTCCTTACGCTGAAGCATGTGAAGACAGGTGTGGAGAACAGCAATATCACAAATGACTACATGTCTAAACAACTGACTAAGTTACTGGGGAATTATCGCAACCTCAAAAGTTAAATTCTGTGCGGTCAGATTAGATAGGCTGAAGCTGGTTGCTAAGAAACAAGGATTCCTGGTTGATTAGGCTCACACCTCTGAGAAGAGGAGCTCTTGTCTTTTTTCTTATATCTGTGTTTTGTATTATAGTGCATTTGGAGATCTTTGTGCTCTAGAAGTTATTTTCTCTGATCATCTCATACAATGTACTTGTTTTTACTGCCTTGAAAACCTAGGCACTGCACAAGTTCTTGTATCATTCCTTGGCCCGTGGTTACCATGTTCTGAATGAGTTATGGAAGATGCTATTGGTTTTATCCACCCTCACCTATTAGTTAAGAAGCCCTTAGGCCCTACCTGTGGCTATTAGCCCATTGGGATAAGACGCAGGGGTTTGAAGATTCCAGGTATCGCCTGCATTTGGCAGGTTATTCAGCAAGAGCTGAATGTGGAAGTTCTAGGCAATGGAAAGATGGGTGTACTCAGTTTTTAACCTGTTCACGAAGGAAGCCGCTGGTTGAAGCTCAGGTATCTGTGGTTGATATTCTTCAGTTGTTCATAAGCAATGGGTATGAACACTCCTAGCCAGTTGCCTGTTACCTGTCACCAGGTAGGTCCTTAAGCAGCATTTGTTTGAATCAAAGTCTTTCTGGCTAAGGATCATTTGACTCTTCAAGAAAATCTGCTAGTCACCATATTGTTTCTTTGATAGTATCACTCTGAGTCTGTGCTGCCCAATTCTGGGTCTAGAATAAACAAGCTTAACCTACAGCTATCTTTGGTACTCTTTTGTAACTCAGACTATTAAGTGAATACAGGTTTTTATTAACTAAAAAAATGCAAGTCTATTTCTAAGGAGCTTGAGCCAACTTATATTCAAAAGTCTTGACCAAAATATTATCCAAATACAGTATTAATAGAAATATACAGACTGCCAGCCACAGTTTATAGGAAAGCCACATTTTCTTTCAGTCTTTCCTTAGTTCATTCAATTAATGTCTTCGAGTACTACTTGTCTCTTTCTGCCAAGGACGCTAATGCTAAAGAAGGCCTGACAGTTAACTGACTGCCCACACTCTTCAGGGGGGGATATGCCCTCATTGGGCCTTAACATGTTGCTCAGTTTCAGAATATTTTGAATATATTCTAGGTATCAGAAGAGCAAGGTCAAGAAAACCCAGCAGACCATGATCCCATTCATGACCAGAGCTGGTATCTAGACCGATCACTAAGGAAGCGTCTTCATCAAGAGTATGGAGTTCAAGGCTGGGCTATTGTACAGTTTCTCGGGGATGTGGTATTTATCCCAGCAGGAGCTCCACATCAGGCAAGAACCATTACTTCGTTCTTTGTTCTCAGTACATTATGAACTTTTGTGTGTGTTACTGATGTGGCTTGTTGTTTTCCAGGTTCATAACTTATATAGCTGTATCAAAGTGGCTGAAGATTTTGTTTCTCCAGAGCATGTTAAACACTGCTTCTGGCTTACTCAGGAATTCCGTTACCTGTCACAGACTCACACCAATCATGAAGATAAATTACAGGTAAAAATATCACTGGTTCCTTCCATTCTCTGACTCTGGCTTCATGGCCCATTACTTACCTTATGAAGAGAGTGAACTCACACTTGGTGCAGTAAGTTGATAACCTGGCTTTATATCTAATTCCACTACCAGTGACACTGCCCTCTACAGCTAAGATGGTGAACAACAGCTCGACCTGGAGCTGGGCTGCCGTGAGTCGGCGGCGATGGCATAGGCTGCAGCCCCTGCTGCAGTGGGCTGCCATAAGCTACCGTGTGTGGCTGACAGTGAGCGTGAGCGGCCGGCAGCTGGTGTGAGCTACCAAGAGCCGCCGTGAGTGGCCGTCAGGTGGCTGGCAACCGATTTGCCTCACCCAGGAAGAGCGCAATGATAATACCAACATGGGCCAGTGAAGCAACATCCTCCACAACTAGACTGAAGAACAAAAGGACAGCAACTTGTCTGTTTCTCTTCCCCCAATTCCCCAGCACTGTTCCCCTCCCCCAATTCCCCAATAAAATCTTAAAAAAAAAAAAAAGATTTTTACTGGGGAATTGGGGAAGGGGAACAGTATTGGGGAATCGGGGGAAGGGAAACACAAGTTGTTGTCCTTCAACCTTAGTTGTGGAGGGCGCAGCAAGCTCAGCTCCAAGTCCAGTCATCATCCGGCCGGCCATCAGCAGCTCGCAGCCACTCAGCTCAAGGTGCCGTGTTCAATCTTAGTTGCGGGTAGGCATAGCCCACCATCCCATGCGGGAGTCGAACCACAAACTTGTTGTTAGGAGCACGTGGTTTCACCAGCTGAACCATCCTCCCACCTGTTGGCAGCTCAGCTCAGGCGCAGCTCACTGGCCCATGTGGGACTCAAACCAGCGACCCTGTTGCTCAGAGCTCAAGCTCTTAACCAACTGAGTCACTCAGCTGGCCCCAAGTGTCTTGAACAGGGACCTTTAATGCAGCAGTGTTCTCAGCCTTGGGGAAGAGGGACAGAATTTCTGGGACCCAAAGAAGGTCTGATAGGGTGGGGGTTTTATAGGTTTTTAATAGTAAACAATGTTAAATAATTTCATGTTTGGAAAACGAGGGAAAGATATAAACTCTGAAAAATAAAAATGCACCTTTGCACTTGCCTCTCCCTACGCTCACCAAGGGTAGAGCCGTGTGGCATCAAAGCCTGTGGAAAGGGGAAAGTGAGCTTTTAAGTTCTTCAAAGGAGGCATGTGTTTAAAATATATGAAATATTGGTCTAAAAGAGCCCAGGGACCTTTCATATTGAATATTGAGTTTTAAATTCAGAGAGAATGACAATAAACTTAGTAGGGGCGAAGTTTATTTTTAGTAATGGATTTATGATTTCACAGTAAACTAACCATGTTTTTGCCTATTCCTTTAGGTGAAGAATGTTATCTACCATGCAGTGAAAGATGCAGTTGCTATGCTGAAAGCCAGTGAAGTCAGTTTTGGCAAACCCTGAGGACCCCAGAGACGCCTTACCCCCTGTACATTGGAAGTGAATACTGGCAGCTGTTCAAACTCTTCAGGCAGGATTCCTGTGGACTTTGAGATTCGTGTTACCTCATCTTCTTTTTTAAACTGTACCTGGTGAGGGTACTCTGTCTGATGTATATTTCTAGTGTTTACAGACACTAAATGTGTATATGTAGTTACTATTTACAGAACATGCATCCTTAAACTGTGACTTCTCACCTAGTGCAGAACTACCAAGCTGTAAAAATAAACCCTCTTATCAGCTCTGGAACAATTCCTGCAGTTATTCTCCGGCTGTGTGGTTGGACAGCTTAGTCAAAGTGGGTTATAACTATTAAGAATAACTGCGCAGTTTATTGGTTGCATTTTGTTTTGTGTGTCTGTCTCAGTATCTCCTCCCCCACCCCTTAGGGTTTAGAAGAGCAATGGAGGAAATGACAGTTAACGATGCTGTTCTTACTGTTTTGCATTATGACTGGCATTATATGGCAGAAATAAACTACTGTACAATTCTTGGGGTTAACCAGCTTTCATTAAATGGAGTTTTAATTTAAATGAAGCTTTGCTAATTTTAAGTGTTAAGCATTTTGCATTAAAGTATTCATATAATATTTTGACTCAGTTTATTGGCATTTTTCTCTGGTTGTAGATTCCACACACCTTTCATCAAATGTGACAGGTGTAAGAGATCGCTCCAGGATCTCATCTTAAAAGCAAAAAAATTAGATGCCATAGTGATTTCTGAGTGATTATTACAATGTTACCATGGAAAAAATTTCTACCCAGCCAGTAGAAACCCTGTCACACTTTTGCAAAGAAACACACCAATAAACTAAATTTAGAAGTTGGAATTAACAACAACAAAAAAATCCCAACTAATCGTGACTGGTTAAATGGTTCCAAAAAGAAGATCGATGGCTTTGTCTCTTCGGGCCCTTCATAATGTAAGAGTTTACAAAGAAAAATGAAATGATTAGAATAGTTTTTGAACTAAAATATTCATCTCTATGAAGGAAAAAAATTCATGAAGCAATCTTTTTATAGTTCACTGATTCTCTTACCGCTATAGCTGTACTAAAGGGAATTAAATTGAAATCAAGTAATATAGACAAGGCTTAGAGCCTGGATTTTTACTTACGGGCTCAGAGTAGGTCAAATATCCCTACCTAATGCCAGCCCCTTTCAAGCCAAAACCTTAAATGGATAAATAAAATTTCCTGAAAAGAATAAACAGATTTATCTGCCTACTCAGTAGGAAGTCTTCCCTTTTTAAGTGTACAATTCAGTGGTAGTACTGAAGCCCCTTTATGTAGATCTGCATCTATTGGCACTGTTGCTTAGAAATCTTCCTAAGACAAAAGAACAGAAAAATTTGGATCCTCCTTGGAGGAAACTGCCTTCAAGTCAGGCTTCAAAGGAGTCCCACAGATAATTCCAAGGACTTTATTCATAATCAAATACATTATAAAAACAGAAAGCTATCAGGGCCTGCCAAGTGGCTCAGTTGGTTAAGAGATCGCTCAAGAGTACGAGTTCTGAGCAACACGGTTGTCGGTTGGATTCCTGGCCCGAGCTGAGCTGCCAACAGGTGGCAGGATGGCTCAGCTAAAAAAACAAGAAAAAAAAGCTATTGTGAGCAAGAGTCAAAAGGACCTTAAAATCTGTCATATTAAACCTGAAGTATTTGCAGATTCTGAAATGATCCAATACTTATTGTATATTCTGAAATGTTAATATGTTTAAAGAAATGAGAGTATAGGAAATATTACGAAAGGATGAGATTGCCAGAAATGATCAGATTTGGAAAGGCAATGAATACAATTTACAGAGTGAGGCATGATGGTTAAAATTAGAAATTTAGCAGATGAATTAAATAGAAAACAGTTATTGTACAAACTGGAAGATTGGTAAAAATATACAATACAACATTGAATAACGGGAAACTAAAAAGATGTTAACTTATAAGCAAGACAGAAAAATATAGTTTGGTAATCGATGACAGAGAGCCAAGAATATGGTGGGGGTGATGTTCAGAGACTGAAGATTTTCTACTACTGATGACATTGTTAGATTGAAGAACCCCAACTAAATTAAGCAAGATGAATTTAAAAATCCATACCAGTGTGGTCTATAGTAATAAATTTAAAGAATACCCCAAACAAACAGGCTCTTAAAAGCAGCCAGAGGGGTCAAAATATGATCTTCAAAAAAGTGACAGACTAACAATAGCAACAGTGGAAATCAGAAGAAAGTAGATGCCATTCTTAATTTTCAGGTATGTTCAGAACATACCTGAAATCAAACGTGTAGACATAGCAAAATTCTTTTTTATACAGACATTTTTAGACAAAAACCAGAGTTTATTTTCAGGCCATTGATGAAGGGACTTTTAAGGATATGCTTAGGGAAGAAAATTAATCCACATAATCCAAGGAAAATAAAATGTGTACAAGGGAAATTGTAAACTCTTGGATAAAATTAAAAGTAATATGAAACAATATTTTTAGAAGTCTAAGTAAAGCTCCTCACAAAAAAGTTAAACAGAATTAATATATAACAGCAATTCCACTCCTAGGTGTATACTCAAAAGAATTGAAAGCAAGAATCCAGATACTTTTGTATACCAATGTCAATAACATCATTCACAAGAGCCAAAAGGTGGAAACAACCCAAATGTCCATCAACAGGTGAATAGAAAAACAAGATGTGGCATATACATACAATGAAATGCTTTTCAGTCTTAAAAAGGAAATACATTCTGACACATGCTAAACATGGGTGAATCATGAAAACATGCTAAGTGAAATAAGCCAGACACAAAAGGGTAAATATTGATGATTCCACTAATTCCTAGAATAGTCAAATTTCATAGACAGAAGGTAGGATGATGGCTACTGGGGCTGGGAGAAAGGGGGAATGGGAATTATTGTTTAATGGGTACAGAGTTTACGTTTGGGATGAGAAAAAGTTCTGGAGATGGTGATGGTTGCACAACATTGTAAATGTACTACCACTGAATTGTATACATAAAAATGGTTAAAATAGTCAATGTTATGTTATGTATATTTTACCAAAATAAAAGGAAGTAGGAAAAGCCTTTGGAGTTGAATGAGAAAATGACATTTTTATTTTTAAAAAGTTGACTTAAAAGGCAGAAAAGAAGAAACAGATGGGACTTTTCCAGTCCACTTGCAATATAAAGATTGGATTAAATAAAAGATGACTGTATATGCTATTTATAAAAGATATAGTTTGACTGTAGTTTAAAAGTAGACGTAGAGGGCCGGCCGAGTGGCGCGTTGGTTAAGAACTGGCTTGGGACGCCAGAGGGCCCCAGTTCGGATCCCACATATGAGGGCCAGTGACACTGCCCTCTACAGCTAAG
>NW_017732353.1:271082-277362 GCF_001890085.2 Hipposideros armiger | reverse complement strand
AAAAAAAAAAAAAAGAAAACTAAAAGATATGACTGAAATTAAAGAAGACTTACATAGAAGGAAAAGTGTACCTTGTTCCCAGGTTAGAAGACTCAGTATTGTTTAGATGTCAATTCTCCTCAACTTGGATCTATACATCATTAGAAGAAAATTCTCCCTGGATCTCTCATGTTTCTGCATGTACTGAGTGAGGCAATAACTACCCTTTGTTTTGGATTCTCTTCTCAAAGATGTTCAATAATGAAAAGTCTTGGAAGAGATACTGTCTCCCTCTGTAGTAAAATTTCCCGTTGTAAAAGATTTGTTTTTCTAAGCTCAGGATCCCTCTCCTGTAATACAGCCTCTGTGTGTAGAGGAATCATTGGGATCTCTTCACATCACTCTGTGAGAGTTGGTGTTTGAGGAACTGGCAAAAAAATGTGGATACTGAGTCTTGAATCCTTTACCAGCATCCATGAAAACATGGCAGGCTAACTTGCGAACATGTATATAGAGTAAAATGCAGCTGAAGAATTACCTTGAAGAATATGTGTAGCCTTAAAAACATTTATCAGAGGGGTTTTGATCAAGATGGCAGAGTAGGTGAACACTGTGCTCACCTCCTCCCCTGACCACATCAAAATTATAACTAAATTATAGAAGAATCAACCTGAAGAACCATCTAAAGACTAGCTGAACAGAACTCCTATAAGTGGGATATAAAGAAGAAGTCATATTGAGACTGGTAGGAGTGTTGAGACATTGATGATATAGGCTGGTCCTGCACCCATGTGTCATGGTTGACAATCAGGAGGGATATCTTGTCTGCAGAGATCCACCTAAGGAGTGAGAGATCTCAGCCCCACACGGAGCAGTATACAAAATTAATATTCAGAAATTGGTTGCATTTTTAGACACCAACAATGAACTATCAGAGAAATTAAGAAAACAATCCCATTTAAAATTGCATCCAAATACACACACACACACACACACACACACACACACACACACACACACACACACACACACCTAGGAATAAATTTAACCAAGGAGGTAAAAGGCCTGTACTCAGAAAATTATAAGACATTGAAGAAAGAAATTGAAGAAGAAGACACAAATACATGGAATAATATGGTACTCATAGATAGAAAGAATTAACATCGTTAAAATGGGCATACTACGTGAGTGGCCAGCGACAGCGTGGGCTGTAGTTGGGCTGCAGTGGGCTGCCCTGAGCTACTGTGAGTAGCTGTCAGTGTAAATGGCTGGAAGTGGGCGTGAGCTGCCGTGAGCAGCCGTCCAATGGCCAGCTACTGACTGCCTCAGTACCAACATAGGCAGTGAAACGACATCCTCCACAACTAGACTGAAGAACAAAAAGGACAGCAACTTGTCTGTTCCCGTTCCCTGATTCCCCAACGCTGTTCCCCTCCCCCAATTCCCCAATAAAATCTTTAAAAATACTACTTTGGGCATACTACCCAAAGAAATCTATAGATTCAAAGCAATCCCTATCAAAATACCAATGACATTTTTCACAGAACTAGAACAAATAATCCTAAAATTTATAAGAAACCACAAAAGACCCCAAATATCCAAAGCAATCTTCAGAAAGAACAAAGTTGGAGGTATCACGCTACCTGATAGCAAAGTATACTACAAGGCTATAATAATCAAATGGCATGATACTGGTGTAAAAACAGACACAGAGATCAACGGAGCAGAATGGAAAGCCCAGAAATAAACCCATGCCTCTATGGCCAATCTATGACAAAGGAGGCAAGAATATACAATGGGGTAATTAATAACAGTCTCGTCAATAAATGGTGTTGAGAAAACTGCACAGATAACATGCAAAAAAAAGAAACTAAACCACATTTTTAGACCATATACAAGAATAAACTTGGAATGGATTAATGATTTAAATATAAGACCTGAAACCATAAAACTCCTTGAAGAAAACATAGGCAGTAAACTGTCTGATATTGCTTTTGGTAACATTTTTTTTGGATATGTCTCCTCAGGCAAGGAAAACAAAAGAAAAAATAAATGGGATTATATCAAACTAAAATGTTTTTGCACAGCAAAGGAAACCATGAACAAATTGACAAGACAATCTACGGAATAGGAGAAGATATTCACCAATGATACACCCACTAAGGGGTTAATATCCAAAATATATAAAGAATGCATATAGCTTAGCAGCAGAAAAATAATCTGATTTAAAAATGGGCCTGGGACCGGCCAAGTGACACGATGGTTAAGAACTAGCTTGGGACACCAGAGGGCCCTGGTTCGGATCCCACATATGAGGGCCAGTGACACTGCCCTACACAGCTAAGATGCTGAACAACAGCTCAACCTGGAGCTGGGCTGCTGTGAGTTGNAAAAACAACAGCAACTTGTCTGTTCCCCTTCCCCCAATTCTCCAGCACTGTTCCCATCCCCCCAATTCCCCAATAAAAATCTTAAAAAAAAAAAAAAGACGTAGAATTGTTCCTTGGTATTCAAAGGGGATTGGTTCCAGGACCCCCTGCGGATACCAAAATCCTCAAATGTTTAAGTCCCTTATATAAAATCGCATGTTTACATGCTCCCATATACTTGAATTTCTAGATTACTTATAATACTTAATACAATGTAAATGCTATATAAATACTTGTTATACTGTATTTAGGGAATAATGACAAGAAAAAAGTACATGCTCAGTATAGATACAGCCATCATAGGCCTAACTACACAGTACACATCAGCAAAAAGATAATTTTTTCAAATATTTTCAATTTATGGTTGAATTTGCAGATGCAGAACCTGTGATACAGAGGTTCAACTGTAAAGAAAATGTTAAACCATGCATACACTGATGCAAGCAAGTATGGCTATATTAATACCAAAGTGGTTTTAAGATGAAGAGTATTATCAGAGAGAAAACGTTTTCACATTATAAAAGGATTAACTCTGTAGGAAGATACAATAATTCTAAAAAGGTATGCACCTAATAGATCTTCAACATAATCCAGAAGCAAAATTTGACAAGTAAAAGGGAAAAAATTTACAATCATAGTTGGAGATGCTAACTCATTTCTTTCTGTAATTGATAATAAGCAGACATAAAAACCAATACAAATATGTATTTGAACACTATCAAACAAATTGACCAAATTCACATTTATTAAAAGCCAGTGACTGCAAAAACCACATTCCTTTTAACTATGCACATTGTGAAGAAAGACTCAGCCAAAAAGCAACTGTCAGTAAATTTCAAAGGATTATGTAAGTTGAAATTGAAATCATATATAGAGTATGTCTGTGATGACAATTGAATTTAAAAATAAAGATAACTACAAAATCCCTGAATGTTGCAATACTAAGCAACATACTTCTAAGTAACCCATTAATTAAAGAAGAAATCAGAATGGAAATTAGATATTTGGAGCTAAATAATAAAAATACAAAACTTCAAAAATGGAATTCAGTTACAACAGTGCTTAGAGGAGAATTTATAGCTTTAACTGTATAATATGTTAAAAAGAAAAGGCTTAAATTTACACACATATAAGTAATATTGTAATAACATTTACATTTGAAGATTTTTGCATCTTTATTAATGAATGTTGGTGTATAATATTGAAATGTCCTTGTAATGTCAGATTATGATATCAAAATTATGATAACCTCCTAAAGCAAGTTGGGAAGTGTTTCCTCAATATGATCTCTGAAAAAAATGTATACTAGTAATATTTTTTCTTAAATGTTTAGTAGAAGCACTTCAGTGGAAATATGGACTAGGAAAATTTTTGACTATGGATTCAATTTCTTTAGCAGTTGTAGGACTATTTCCATTTTTATTTTGTTTTATTTTAGCTGTGGGCTTGCCATTATATGGCCTTTATTAAGTTGAGGTACATTTCCTATATACCCAATTTGTTGAGTTTTTATCATAAATGTTGTTGAATGCTGTTAAGTGCTTTTTCTGCATCTATTGAGATGATCATATGATTTTTATCCTTCATTTTGTTAGTGTGGTATATCTTGTTAATTGCTTTGCAATGTTGAACCATTCTTGCATCCCTAGAATAAACCCCACTTAGTCATGGTGTATAATGTTTTTAATGTATTGCTGAATTTGGATTGCTAATATTTTGTTGAGGATTTTTGCATCTATGATCATCAGGGATATTGGCCTGTAATTTCTTTTCTTGTAGAGTTCATGTCTGGTTTTGGTATCAGGATAATGCTGGCCTCATAAAATAAGAAGTGTTCCCTCCTCTTGTATTTTTCGGGGTGGGTGGGATGGGGGAGCAGAGTTTGATAAGGACTAGTATTCTTTGAATGTTTGGTAGAATTCAGTGAAGCCATCTGGTTTGTCAGTAGATTTTTCATTACTGATTCAATCTCTTTATTAGTAATTGATGTGTTAGAATTTCTTATTTCTTATTTATGATTCTTCTAGGTTGTCAAATTTGTTCATAGTAGTCTCTTACGATCCTTTGTATTTCTGTGGTATCAGTTGTAATGTCTTCTCTTTGATTTCTGATTTTGAGTCCTCCCACTTTTTTCTTGGTGAGCACAGCTAAAGGTTTGTCAATTTTGTTTATCTTTTCTAAGAAGCAGGTCTTAGTTTCATTGATCTTTTCTACAGTCTTTTTAGTATCTATTTCGTATTACCTGCTTTGATCTTTGTTATTTCCTTCCTTCTACTAACTTTGGGCATCATTTGTTCTTTTAGTTCCATGAGGTGTAATGTTAGGTTGTTTGAGATTTTTCTTGTTTCTTGATGTGTAGGCATTTAATATTCTGAACTTCCCTTTTAAAACTGCTTTTGCTGCATGCCATAAGTTTTGATATGTTGTATTTGTATTTTCATTTGTCTCAGGCATTTTAAAATTTCTCCTTTGGTCCATTGGTTGTTCAGTAGCAAGTTTTATAATCACAGATTTGTGAATTTTCTATTTTTCTTGTAATTGACTTCCAGTTTCATACCATTTATTGGAAAAGATGCTTCATATGATTTCAGTCCTCTTAAATTCATTAAGACTTTTTTTTCAGTCCTCTTAAATTCAATAAGCCTAACATATGATCTATCCTGGAGAATGTTCCATGTGCATTTGAGACAAATGTGCATTCTGTTGCTTTTGGATGGAATGTTCTGTATATATCTGTTGCTTCCATCTAGTCCAATGTGTCATTTAAGGCCAAAGTTGTTTTTTTTATTTTTTTTGTCTGCAAGGTCTAAACATTGGTGTACGTGGGGTATTAAATTCACCTATTATTGTATTGCTATTTCTCCCTTTTAGGTGT
Organism: Hipposideros armiger; assembly: GCF_001890085.2. Taxonomy (NCBI): domain Eukaryota; kingdom Metazoa; phylum Chordata; class Mammalia; order Chiroptera; family Hipposideridae; genus Hipposideros; species Hipposideros armiger. Next base: position 272,079 of record NW_017732353.1, on the reverse strand, counting down.
GTTAATATTTGCTTTATGTATTTAGGTGTGCCTATCTTGGGTGCATAAAATTTACAAATGTTATATCTCATTGGATTGCCCCGTTTATCATTATGTAATACCCTCTTTGTCTTTGACTACAATATTTTATTTTATATTATATAAATATTATAATTAGTATATATTAACATCATATATATATACATATATATACATATATATGTATATATATACATAATCTCCATGTGGAGTTTATCCTAGGAATGCAAGACTGGTTCAATGTTTGAAAATCAATCCAAGTATTTTATATTAACAGAATCAAGGAGAAAAACCATATTATCATTTCAAAAGATCAGAAGTAGCTTTTAAAAATTAAACAGACTTTTTGATAAAAAAATCTCAGTAAATTAGAAATGATAAAGGGCATTTATGGAAAAACTACAGTAAAAAAGAATACATAATGGTGAAATATTTAGTACTTTCTCCCTAAGGGGAGGAATAAATCAATGACTTTCACATTCTAACCACATTTATTTGACATTATACTGGAGGTTCTAACGAGTTTAATGAGGGAAGAAAAGGAATTTTTAAATCTGAAACAAGTAAAATTGTCTTTATTCACAGATGGCATGATTGTGTACATGAAAAAATCCAAAATTATCTACAAACTACTAGAATAAGTTAATTTAGCAAGGTCACATAATATACAAAAATCAACTGTATTTCTAAATATTAGCAATAACAATTTTAAAATGAAAAATTAAACACTATTTACAATAGCAGCAAAAAGAAATTCCTAGGAAATAATAAAATATGAAAAAATATTTACATTGAAAACTAAAAGATATGGGGCCGACCAAGTGGCACGATGGTTAAGAACTCGCTTGGGATGCCAGAGGGCCCCGGTTCGGATCCCACATATGAGGGACAGTGACACTGCCCTCTACAGCTAAGATGCTGAACAACAGCTCAACCTGGAGCTGGGCTGCTGTGAGTCGCCGGCGACGGCGTAGGCTGC
>NW_017732353.1:227482-268367 GCF_001890085.2 Hipposideros armiger | reverse complement strand
ACTGATGTGCCTCACCCGGGAAGAGTGCAATGATGGTGCCAACTTGGGCCAGTGAAGCAACGTCCTCCACAACTAGACTGAAGAACAAAAACGACAGCAACTTTTCTGTTCCACTTTCCCCAATTCCCCAGCACTGTTCCCATCCCCCCAATTCCCCAATTTAAAAAAAAATCTTAAAAAAAAAATGTACCTGAATAGATATTTCTCTCAAGAGGACACACAGATGCAATACGCATCTATATGTTCATTGAAGCATTATTTACAGTAGCCAAGATATGGAAGCAACCTAAATGTCCATCAATGGACAACTGGTTTAAGAAGATGTGGTACAGGGCCGGCCGGGTGGCACAGTTGGTTAGAGCTCAAGCTCTGAGCAGCAGGGTCACCGGTTCCATTCCCACATGGGCAAGTGAGCTGCACCCAAGCTGAGCTGCTGCTGAGCGGCCAACGGGCAGAGACAACAAGGTTGTGGTTCGACTCCTGCATGGGATGGTGGGCTGCGCCTCCCTCAGTCCCCCCCACTCCCCGCAACTAAGATTGAACATGACACCTTGAGCTGAGCAGCCGCGCCCAGTTGGTTTTAGAGCACGTGCTCTTAACAACAAGGTTGCCAGTTGAATTCCTGCATGGGATGGGGGCTGCCCCACCCCCACCCCGCAACTAGACTGAAAGCAGCAACTGAACTTGGAGCTGAGCTGCGCCCTCCACAACTAAGATTGAAGGACAACAACTTGACTTGGAGCTGATGGGTCCTGGAAAAACACAATGTTTCCCTTCCCAAATTCCCCAACACTGTTCCCATCCCCAATTCCTCCCCACCGCAGCCCCCAAAAATATGTGGTACATACACATACAATGGAATATTACTTGACCATAAAAGCAATGAAATCTTACCATTTGCAACAACATAGATGGAATGGACCTATAGGGTATTATGCTAAGTGAAATAAATCAGACAGAGAAAGACATACCATAAGATGAATCTAAAAATCAAAATAAATGAACAAACAAAGCAGAAACAGACTCATGGATACAGAGAACAAACTGATGGTTGCTAGATGAGAGGGATTGGGGGTGTGGGTGAAAAAGATGAAGGGATTAAGAAGTACAAATTGACAGTTACAAAACAGTCACAGGGATGTAAAATAAAGTACAGCATAGCAAATATAATCAATGATATTGTAATAACTGTATGCTGTCAGATGGGTAGTAGTAAATTATATAAATGTCTAACCACTATGTGTAAACCTGAAACATAATATTGAATGTCAACTGGAATTAAAAATTTTTTAAATAACTTATTAGAAACAAAGAAGACTGAGAAAAAAAGAAACATGTTACACAGTAAGCTAGAAAAACAAACTAATGTCACACTACACAGAAGGAAGATATTAATAAAACTAAAAGCAGAAATTAAGCAGTGGAAATTATCGAGAAAATCAAAAGCTGACTTTGGAAAATATTAATAAAATAAGCAAACTTTTCCAAGACTGATTAAGAAAAAGAACAAATGAACAATAGTAAGAATGAAAACAAAACTATAAATATGGTAGAGATTTTTAAAATCATAAGTGAATTCTATTAATGTTATATTGTTAGAAAATGAAATTGACAATATTCTACAAAAATTATTAAAATTGACTGAAATTCTGGATATTATTTTTTAAACATCTACAGTCTTTTTATGACATTCAATATTATTTTATATTAATTTCAGGTGTACAGCATAGTGGTTAGACATTTATATAATTTATAAAGTAATCCCCCTGACTAGTACCCACCTGGCACTACATATAGATATTATCATATTATTAATTATATTCCCTATGCTTTACATCCCCATGACTATTTTATAACAAATTTGTACTTCTTAATCCCTTCCCCTTTTTAACCCACCCCCAAACCCCCTCCCATCTGGCAACAACCAAAATATTCTCTGTATCTATGAGTTTGTTCCTGTTTTCTTTGCTTATTTTGTTCTTTAGATTCCACTTAAAAGTGAAATCATATGAAATTTGTCTTTTGCTATCTGACTTACTACACTCAGCATAATACCCTCTAGGTTCATCTATGTTGTAGCAGATGACAAGATTTTTATTCTTTTTTATGGCTGAGTAATATTTCATTGTATATATGCACCACCTCTTTTTTATCCATTCATCAATTCAGGGACACCAAGTTGCCTTCATATCTTGGCTATTGTAAACAATGCTGCAATGAATGTACGGATGCGTATGTCCCCTCAAAGTAGCATTTTGGTTTCTTTGGATAAATACCCAGAAGTGGGATTAATAGGTCCTTCGTTGTCTTCTGTTATAATCTTTGTTTTAAAGTCTGTTTTTTGCTGGTATAAGTATTGCTACCTCAGCCTTTTGTTTGTTTGTTTACATTTTCATGGAATATCTTTTTCCATCCCTTTACTTTCAGTCTCTGTGTGTCTTTTGATCTGAAGTGAGTCTCTTGTAGGCAGCACATGTAAGGGTCTTGTCTTCTTATCCATTCAGCCACCTTATTTATTTTTTTAAATTGGGAAATTGGGGGAGGGGAACAGCATTGGGGAATCGGAGAAGGGGAACAGACAAGTTGCTGTCCTTTTGTTTTTTAGTCTAGTTGTGGAGGACGTCACTTCACTGGTCCATGTTGGTATTATCATTGCGCTCTTCCTGGGTGAGGCAGATCGGTCGCTGGCTACTGGACGGCTGCTCATGGCGGCTCTTGGCAGCTCATGCTGGCTGCCAGCCACTCACGGTAGCTTTACGGCAGCCCACTGCAGCCCCACTGCAGCCTACACTGTCGCCGGTGACTCACGGCAGCCCAGCTCCAGGTCAAGCTGTTGTTCAGCATCTTAGCTGTAGAGGGCGCAGCATCACTGGCCCTGATGTGGGATCCAAACCGGGGCCCTGCTGCTCAGAGCTGGCGTCCCAAGCCAGCTCTTAACCAACGTGCCACTCGGCCAGCCCAGCCACCTTATCTTTTGATTGGAGCATTTAATCTATTTACATTTAAAGTAATTGTTGATACATATGTAGTTGTTGCCATTATATTATCCATATTTTTTATCTTTATTTCATCTTTAAAAAGTCCTTCAAAGATTCTTTGTAATACTGGGTTGGTGGTGATGAACTCCATGCTGTGAACCAAGGATGGCTGCCACTAGTACCAGGCCTGGGGTTACTCCACAAGAAGCCCGGAGGCCTGCTGCCACCTGCCAGTCCACTTAAGGTTCAGCCACTCACTGATAAAGCCTCCTGTGGTATGCAAGTTATGTGAGGCAGAGTCTCCGGGAGTCACTAGAGTGGGAAGGTTTGTGTCACCAGGTTACAATAGACTTTGTTTTGGTGCCAGTGCTGAGCCTGGAGTGACTCAGCAAAAGTCTCAGAGCTCACCGAGGCTAGTTGGCACCTGCCTGGGGTCCGTGGACTCTGATAGTTTTCCTGGAAAGAGTGCAATGTGGGAGGGGATAGCTGCTGGAGCAGAAAGTGCCTCTGGAAGTGCGAGAGTTGGGTGGGGCAGAGTCCCAGCTGAGTTAACAGGGTGGAGTGGAGAAGCTCACCAAGCCAATCAGGTTCAGATTTGACCTGTGGAGGCGGGCTCAACATAGTAAAGGTGGCACCTGCCTGCTGGCTGCGACAGGAAGAGGACCCCTCATGGGAAAATGCCGACCGTCCTTCAGTCCTCCCATTGATGCCACGCTCCTCAGTCTGCCACTCCATCTCCCAACCCCCACCCCCCGTATGTCCCCAAGGCCTCCTGAGTCACCATCTCTCCGCTGGAGCCCAAGGTGAGTGCCTGTGAGCAAGTGAGTCTGTGCATGGGATGTTTAAGAGGAAGTCTGGGTTTCCCACAACCTTCCATTCCACTTAAAATGTTGGAATCCCCACTGTTTTTCACAGCCAAATGTTGTCGGGGCTCCTCTTCCCAGCACCAGTACTCCGGGGTGGGGAGCCTGGTGTGTGGGTCTGGTGTCTCTTGTTCCTCCAGGGAGAACCTCTGTGGCCGTGGTATCTCTCATGTTTCTCAACCACTTCCTGGGCTTCCTGGACTTTTATATCCATTTGCTTCTCCAGGTTAGGGAAGTTTTCTGTCCTTATTTCTTCAAATAGGTTTTCAATTCCTTGTTCTGTCTCTTCTCTCTCTGGTACCCCTATTATGTGAATGTTGGTACTCTTAATGTTGTCCCAGTGCCCCCTTAAACTACCCTCATTGTTTTGGATTCTTTTTTCTGCTGTTCTGATTGGGTGTTTTCTGCTACCTTGTCCTCCAAATCACTGATTCAATCCTCTGCTTCATCTTATCATCTGTTGATTCTCTCTAATGTATTCTTTTTTTTTTTTTTTTAAGCTGAGCCATCCTGCTACCTGTTGGCAGCTCAGCGGCTACTCAGCTCGGGCTGGACTAGAACCGCTGTTGCTCAGAGCTCAAACTCTTGAGCGAGCTCTTAACCAACCTAGCCACTCGGCCGGCCCTCTCTAATGTATTCTTCATTTCTGTTATTGTATTCTTTATTTCTGACTGGTTCTTTATGTTTTCTATCTTCATTTTTATGTTTCCTACCTCTTTGTTGAAGTTCTCCCTGAGATCATAAAGCATCCTTATAACCAGTGTTTGGAACTCTGCATCTGGTAGATTGCTTGTCTCCATTTTATTTAGGTCTTTTTACGGAACTTTGTTCTGTTTTTATATTTGGGATATGTTTCTTTGTCTCCCCACTTTGGCAGCATCCCTGTGTTTGTTTCTGTGTATTAGGTAGGGCTGCTATGTCTCTCAGTCTTAGTACAGTGGCCTTATGTAGTAGGTATGCTGTTGGGCTCAGTGGCACAGTCTTCCTGGACACTTGAGCTGTGCACTCCAGGTGTGTCTTTTGTGTAGGTTCTGTGTGCCCTCCTCTTGTAGTTGAGACTTGGTTGCTGTTTGCATGTCAGTGAGAGGGAATGCCTTTCGGGCTGATTGGTCGTGAGAACTGGCCATGCAGTAGAGGAGTTGTGGTGCAGAGGCTGACCCTACAAGAGCAAGATCTGCCTCAGCAGAGCTCTGGTGCCTGCCCAATCTACCCCTTGGGTTGTTGTCCTTGGAGGCAGCTGAGTGATACTCTAATTCATTTCAAAGCTGGCCACTGGGCATGCCAGTCCAGGGCCATCTAGAAGGGCACCCAGTCAAGTTCAGCCCCAGCCTGTGCCCCACCCAGGGCCACCCAGCAGGAGCCAGAAAGCAATTCACAGATGGCCATTGCTTGTGCTATACTTGGAAGCACCTCGAGAGGCCAAGCAGTGAACCAGGGCCAGCTGCTGCTAGTGCTGGGCTTAGGGCTGCTCAGCCAGATGTATGGGACATGCCAAGCTAGATACTGCTTGTATGGGTTCTGTGAACCTTTGAGAGACCATGGAAAGTCTGAAGCATGAGCCAATGCAGGTGGCCTGTAAGAAAAATCCACTGGAAGCGGCTTGGGTGTGCCTGAAAGTTGGATGGGGCAGGGTCTCAGAAACACCAACATGGGACAAACAAATGGTGTCAGCCAGCTTGATGGAGATTCATATATGGTGGCCACCTGCGTTTGCACGCAGGGCACAACAAAGAAACAATGGCTTCCTCCAACTCCTCCATCTGGGAGAAAGCTGCCCTTCCAGCCCTTGTCCCGCAGCCAGACAACTCAGTTTCCCCCCACTCCATCCCCTCCTCCCCCCAACCTCCCCGTATGTCCCTGTTGTCTCTCCAGCTTCTGCCCCAATGCTGGAGCTCAGAGCCAGTGATTCTGTCAGTATGTCCATGTGTGAGCTTAAGAGGAGTGCCCGGAATTCCAGCCACCCTTCATCTCACTCAGCCACAATCTCTGCTGGTTTTCACAACCAGAAATTATATGGACTTCTCTCCCTGGCACTGGAGCCCTAGGCTGGGGAGCCTGGTGTGGCATTGAGACACCTCGCTCTTTCAGAGCACGGCATCTCTGCAACTGAGATATCCCTCCCAATTTTTTTTTTTATTGGAGAATTGGGGGGATGGGAACAGTGCTGGGGAATTAGGGGAAGGGGAACAGAAAAGTTGCTGTCATTTTGTTCTTCAGTCTAGTTGTGGAGGACATTGCTTCACTGGCCCAAGTTGGCACCACCATTGCGCTCTTCCCAGGCGAGGCAGATCAGCTGCCGGCTTCTGGATGGCCGCTCACTGCGGCTGCTGCCTGCTCACGCTGGCTGCTGGCTACACACGGTAGCCCATGGCAACCCACTGCCACAGGGGCTGCAGCCTACGCCGTCGCCGGCGACTCACGGCAGCCCAGCTCCAGGTTGAGCTGTTGTTCAGCATCTTAGCTGTGTAGGGCAGTGTCACTGGCCCTCATATGTGGGATCCGAACCGGGGCCCTCTGGTGTCCCAAGCCAGTTCTTAACCATCGTGCCACTCGGCCGGCCCTCCCTCCCAATTTTTAATGATCACATGCCAGTGTGGGACGAGCCTGTTCCATGTCTCTGCCCCTCCTACCAGTCTTGAGGTGGCTTCTTCTGTATGTCCATAGTTGTATGTCTTCAGTTCAGCTAGACTTCAGGCAATTCTCAATGATGGTTGTTTTGTAGTTTAGTTGTAATTTTGATGTGTTCATGAAAGAAGGTAAGCACAGTGTTTACCTATTCTGCCATCTTGACCAGAACTGGACATTATTATTATATGAATTGTTAATCAAAAAAATCTACACCATCCATGTCCCAAAAAAGCACCAGCCACAGACAATTTTACAAATGAGTTTGTATCAAACTTAGAAAACAAACAATCCTTATTTTATGCAAAATAGCCAAGAGGATAGAAAACAGAGAAAAAAACTACTCAGTGGATTTTATATGACTACTATACTTGATATCAAAATCAGACAAGGACATGACAAGAAAAGAAAATTACAGGCCAATATTATTTATAAACATACTTGCAAACATCCTAGATAAAATATTGGTAAGTTCAAATCCAGCAGTGTATAAAAAACGGTATGTTACATCCAAAACATGATTAAGGAATAAAAAGGCAGTTTAATATCAGAATATTTACACATTAACTCACATTAACAGAAGGCAGCAAAAATCCGTGTGATCATTTCATATATGCAAAATTCATGTAGTAAAAGTCAACATAGACTTTTATTATTTTTATCGTGATAACATATGTGCACAATTAAATGGCATTCACAAGCCTGTGTAGCCATCACCTGTATCTATTTCCATAAGTTTTCATCACCTCAAACAGAAACTTCTTTTTCTCCCTTACCCTCAGCCCCTTTGTAGCCTCTTATCCATTTCTTTCTATGAATTTGTGAATTCTACATATTTCATATAAGTATAATCATACAATATTCATCCTTTTGTGTTTCGCTTACTTCATTTAGCATAATGCTTTTAATATCTATCCATATTGTAGATCAGAACTTTATTCTTTTGTGGCTGAATAATATTCCATTGTATGAGTAGGTATATACCACATTTTGTTATTCCATCTGATGATAGGGTTGTTTCCACCTTTTGGCTCTTGTGAATAATGCTGCTATAAACACCAATGTACAAATATCTGTTTGAATCCCTGCTCTCAATCCCTTTCACAAAATACCTGGGAGTGAAATTTCTGGGTCACATGACAATTGTATTTTTAACTTTTTGACATATCACAAGTGTTTTCCACAGTTGTAGTACCATTTTACATCCAACCAGCAATGCCTGATGGTTGCAATTTCTCCATGTCATTGCCAACATGTATTATTTTCCATTTTTAAAAATATAGCTATCCTAGTAGGTGTAAATTATTATCACAGTTTGATTCGCATTTTCCTAATGATATTGAACAAATTTTCATGTGCATAGTATCCATTTGAATATCTTCTTTGGAGAAATGTTTATTCAAGTTCTTTGCCCAATTTTTTTTTTACTGTGTTATTTATGTTTTTGAGTTATGAGTTATTTATATATTCTGGATATTAAACCATTATCAAATATTTCCCTCCATTCTGTGGGTTGTTTTTTCATCCTCTTGACAGTGACCTTTGCTGCAAAAAAAAATTCCTTAAGTTCTAATTTTAATGGTCTAGTTTTTCAATTTTTCTTTTTTGACTGTGCTTTTGGTGTTATGTTTAAGAAACCATTGCCAATTCCAAGGTTATGAGATTTGCTGTTATGTTTTCTTCTAAGAGCTTTATAGTTTAACTCTTAAATGTAGGTTTGATCTATTCTAAATTATTTTTTAAATTTTATTGGGAAAAAATTGGGGAAAGGAACAGTGTTGGGGAATTGGGGAAGGGGACATGGTGTTTTTCCAGCTCCAAGTCAAGTTGTCCTTCAGTCTTAGTTGTGGAGGGCACAAGCTCAGCTCCAAGTCCAGTCGCTGCTTTCAATCTAGTTGGGGGTGAGGGGTGTGGCACAGCCCACCATCCCATGCGGGAGTCGAACCAGCAACCTTGTTGTTAAGAGCACGTGCTCTCACCAGCTGAGCCATCTGCTGCTCGTTGGCAGCTCAGTGGCAACTCAGCTCGGGTGCAACTCACTGGCCCATGTGGGAATCCAACCGGCGACCCTGTTACTCAGAGCTTGCATTCTTAACCAACTATGCCACCCTGCCAGCCCTCATTTTAAATTAATTTTTGGGTGTGGTGTAATGTAAGAGTCAAACGTCATTTAGTTGAATATAAATATCCAGTTGTCCAGCACCATTTGTTGAAGAGATTTTTATTTCCCCCATTGAATGGTCTTGGCACCCTAGTCAGAAAACAATTGACCATAGATATGAGGGTTTACTTCTAGTCTCTCCATCTATTCCATTATTCTATATATCTATTCTTATGACAGTACTGCATTGTTTTAGTTCCTGTAGTTTTGATTAACTTTTGAAATCAAGAACCAAGTCCTCTAACTTCATTCTTCTTTTTCGAGATTGTTTTGGATCTTCAGGGTCCCTTTAAATTTCATATAAATTCTGGGATGGGGTTTTCTATTTCTGAAAAAAAAATCTGGATTTTGATATAGATCACACTGAAACTATATGTATTGCTTTGAGTAGGGTTGTCATCTTATCAATATTAAGTCTTGCAATCTATGAACATGAGATATCTTTGTTTATTGGTGTCTTCTTTCCCCCAGTTTTACTAAGATATAACTAAGATATAACATTGTATATGTCTAAGATGTACAGCATGTTGATTTGATCAATTCACATGGTGCAAAATGATTATCTACCAGTGCCTTCTCTAATTTCTTTCAAAAGTATTTTATAGTTTTCAGTATTCAAGACTTGTGCCTCCTTGGTTAAATTTATTCTGAAATATTCTGTTTGATGTTATTGAAACTGGAATTGTTTTCTTAATTTGGTGGTGGTGGATGGGGAGGGAGGATTGTTCATTGCTTCCTGCAATTGACTTTTGTTCAATTAATTTTTGCATGATTTTGTATCTTGCAACATTGCTGACATCAATTTCAACATTTGTGTTCTCTCTGTCTCTCTCTCTCTCTCTCTGATCTTTTAGAATTTTCTACATATAAGAAGATCATGTCATCTGTAAGCAGGGATAATTTTACATCTTCCTTTTCAATCTGGGTGCCTTTAATTTCTTTACCTTGCCTAATTTCTCTGGCTATAATTTTCAGTTCCATCTTGAATAAAAATAGTGAAAGCAGGCATCCTTGTCTTGTTTATGATCTTAAGGGGGAAAGCTTTCAGTTTTTCACTATTAAGTATGTTAGCAGTGTGTTTCTCATGTATGTCCTGTATCATGTTGAGGACGTTCCTTTCTAGTCTTAGTTTATTGAATGTTTTCTATCCTGAAAGTGTGTTGGATTTTTGTCAAATGCCTTTTCTACATTAATTGAGATGACCTTGCATTTTTTCTCCTTTGTTCTGTTAGTAAGGTGTATTACTTTGATTTATTTTCATATGTTGAACCACCTTTGCATTCCTGGGATAAATTTCCCTTGATCCTGGTGTATAATATAGTCCTTTTAATATGCCACTGGATTTAGTTTTCTGGTATTTTGTTGAGGATTTTTGCAGCTATACCCATAAGAGATATTTGTAGCCTCCTTTTCTTGTAGTATTTTTATCTGGTTTTGGTATTGACGTATTGCTGGCCTTATAGAATGAGATGGGTAGTGTTCCCTCATATTCATTTTGGGGTGGGGAGGGTGTTTGAAAAATATTGGTGCCAATTCTTCTTTTAGTACTTGGTAGAATTCACCAGTGAAGCCTTCTGGAGTTTTCTTTGTTGGGAGTTTTTATTTGTTTTTTGGCTTTTTTTTTTTTTACTAATTTTCTCCTTACTTGACATAGGTTCATTCAGATTTTCAGCTCTTCAGTTTTGGTAGGTTGTGTGTTTCTAGGGATTTTCCCATTTCATCTAGGTTATCCAAGTTGTTGACATATAGTTATTCATATTATTCTCTTATAATCCTTGAACTTTGTTTAAAGTTGGTAGTAATGTCCCCTCTGATTTTAGTAATTGGAGTCATCTCACTGTCCTTCTTTCTCCCCTCCCCCTTTTAGTCAATCTAGCTACAGATCAGTTTTGTTAGCCTTTTCATAAAACTATTCTTTTTTATTTTCTCTATTTTTCTGTTTCCAATTTCATTTATTTCCACTCTAATCTTTCTATTTTCTTCCTTTTCCTAGCTTTGGATTTAGCTTGTTCTTATTTCTCTAGTTCCTTAAGGTGTACAGTTAGACAACTGATCTGATGTCTTTTTCTTTTTTAATGTAGGCATTTACAGCTATGAATCTCCCCATAAGCACTTTTCTTTTTCTGCATCTTTATGTTTTGGCATGTTGTCTTTTCATTTTCATTCATCTCAAGGTATTTTCTAATTTCCATTGTGATTTTTTTCCTTGACCCTTTGATTGTTTAAGACTGTATTTTTAAATTTCCACATATTTGTGAATTTTCTAGTTCCCCTCTATTACTGATTTTTAGTTTCATTTATTTGTGAAGATATTCAGTATGATTTCAATCTTTTAAAATTTCTTGAGACTTGTTTTGTGTTCTTGCATATAGCTTACCCCAGAAAACAATGTGTATTCTGCTGTTGTTGGGTGTAGTATCTTGTAAATGTGTGTTAGTATATAGTATTGTTCAAGTCCTCTATTTCCTTTTTAATTGTTTGCTAAGCTATTCTCTTAATTATTGAAAGTTCTATTATCGTAGAACTGTCTATTTCTCTCTTCAATTCTGACAACATTTGCTGTATCTACAATGGGGCTCTATTGCTAGGTGCATATATTGTTATATCCTCTTGATAGATTGTTTCTTTAATATTTAGTCTTCTTTGTATGTTGTAATATTTTTAAATTTAAAATCTATTTTGTCTGATAATAATGTAGATATTCTGGCTCTCCTTTGATTACTCTTCCCATGGAATATCTTTTTCCATTTTGTTACTTTTAATCTTTTGTGTCTTTGTATCTAAATTGAGTCAGCATATAGCTAATTTTAAAAAATATGTTATCCTAATATCTGCCTTTTAATCGGAGAGTGTAATCCACTTATATTTAATTACACAGAGAAGGACTTGGTTCTCCTATTTAGCTATTTGTTATCTGTATATGTTTTGGTTCAATTCCTTCATTACTGCCTTTTTTTCATGTTTAAAATTTTGTACTGTACCATTTTGCTTCCCTTTTTCCTTTTCTATTTTTTAGCTATATTCTTAGTAGTTACCTTAGTGATTATGTTTCACATCTTAAACTTATAACAATCTAGTTTTCATAATACCAATTTCATTTCAATAGTATACAAAAACTCCACTCCTAAACATCTCTCTCCCTCTTTGCATTGCTATTGTCAGAGCCTACATTTCTATACATTGTGCACCCATTAAAATAGATTTATAGGGCCGGATGAGTGGTTAAGAATTGCCTTGGGACGCCAGCTCTGAGCAGCAGGGCCCTAGTTCGGATCCCACATTAGGGCCAGTGATGCTGCGCTCTCTACAGCTAAGATGGTGACCAACAGCTCGACCTGGAGCTGGGCTCCTGTGAGTTACCGGCAATGGCCGTAGGCTGCAGCCCCTGCTGCAGTAGGCTGCCGTCAGCTACCATGAGTGGCTGGCAGCCAGTGTGAGCTGCCACGAGCCGCCGTGAGCGGCCATCCAATGGCCAGCGAACGACTGCCTCACCCAGGAAGAGCGCAATGATAATACCAACATGGCCCAGTGAAGCGATGCCCTCCACAACTAGACTGAAGAACAAAAGGACAACAACTTGTCTGTTCCCCTTCCCCGACTCCCCAACGCTGTTCCCTTCCCTCAATTCCACAATCAAAAAAATCTTTAAAAAAAAATAGATTTATAATTATTTTTGTATGTATTTGCCTTTAATGCATATTGGAAAAAAGAGGAATTACAAACCAAAAGTACAATACTGGCTTTTATTTTTTATCAATGTAATTACCTTTACTGGTGTTCCTTATTTTTCCTCATATGGCTTTAAGTTACTGTCTAGTGTCCTTTCATTTCAGCCTGAAGGACTCTCTTTAGCATTTTTGTTTGTTGTTTTTTTTGTAGGGCAGGTCTACTAGTAATGAACCCCCTTAGCTTTTGTTTATCAGGGAATATCTTAATTTCTCCTTCATTTTTTAAGGACAGGTTTGCTGAATATAGAATTCATCGACAGTTTTTCTTCCAGCCCCTGAAATATGTCATCACACTGCCTCTAGCTTTCATGGTTTCTGATGCGAAATTAGCTATTAATCCTACTAAGGTTCCCTTGTACATTACAGATTGCTTCACTTCTGCTGCTTTCAAGATTCTGCTCTAACATTCAACAATTTGACTATACTTGTCTCAGTGTGGATCCTTTTGATTTTATCCTGCTTAGAATTTGTAGAGTTTCTTTGATGTGTAGATTTGTATCTTTCAGATATGGGAGGTTTTCAGCCATTGTTTCTTCAAATACTATTTCTGCTCCTTTTTCTCCCTTGTCTCCTGGAACTTCCATCATGCATATGTTGGTGAGTTTGATAGCCTCCCATGAGTTCCTTAGTCTATGTTTACTTTTTATTTTTCTTTATGCTCCTCAGCCTGGATCATTTAAATTATTCTACCTTCAAGTTCACTAATTCTTCTGCCTACTCAAATCTGCTGTTGAGCTCCTATAGTATATTATTTTTTTATTTCAGTTACTGCACTTTTCAACCCCAGAATTTCTGTGGTTCTTTTTAAAAATTCTCTTTACTGATATTCTCATTTTCTTTACCTCCTGAGCATATTAAGACAGTTGGTTTAAAGTTTTTGCTTAGGGAGTGCATGTCTGGGCTTCCTCAGGCATTGTTTCTGTAAAATTTTTTTCTTTGAATGAGCCACACTTTCCAGTTTCTTTGTATGCTTTGTGATTTCTCTTGTTGAAAACTGGATATTTGAATATTCCAAAATTCTGGAAATCAGATTATCCCTTCTCCAGGGTTTGCTGTTCTTAACTGTTAAAGCCCTGTGTTCAGCCAGGGTTTTGAGAGACTTCCTTGAATATCAGGGCCTTAAAAAACAAACAAAACAATACCACCTGTCCCCATCTTTATGAATTGACTGTGCTGGGGCACTCTTTTTAACACTTAGCCAGACCATTTATGATTCTACCTCAGCCTTCGCTTCCTGTTTGCACAGAACCTATAGATGAGCCATGTCACTGCATTTATAGACTTCTCAGGGCTTTTCTGAGCATACTTCCTGTCCTGGGCATGCATGTGGCTTTCTAAATTCCCCAGTATACACAGATACTTTTGAATGCCCCAATACCTCCAAAACAAAACAAAACAAAACAAAACACCCTCTCCCTGGCTTTTCCTCTCAGGTTTTAAGCAGTCTATTGTATGTCTTTTGCCCCAGGTGGTTGCACATTTTTAATTTCCTTAACATGTTTTCAAGTAATGCCTGATGCTTTTCTACCCTGAGCAAGTTCCAAGATAGACAAACCAAAGGGGAGCATCTAGTGTTAGTTATTCAGGATGGCACCTAGACGAGTTAGTGCAGATAAACATGGTAATTTGTGAATAAGGTCTGCTCTGTTCCCCTGGAACTAGGAAGCAAGGTTCCAAACTGATAATGTGGGTTGCTGTTTTACAAGACTGCTGCCAAGCTCAGAAACGGTTAGGGCAAGAGCAAGTAAAAATGCCACAAGTTTTCTGTTTTTAAGTTTCTTTTTTCTTAATACAGCATTCACTTGATTGTTGTAAGCCTTTTATTTTCCAGAGTTCTGACAAAGTTGAGTCTGACAATTTGGGGTTCCTTTTCAATGTTTCTTTGGAGAGACAGGTGTTTGGAGCTGTCTACCATTTTGCTGACATTATAAATACATTTTTAAAACTAATTATGTGTAGAAGGGAGTTTTCTTAGCTTAAAAAGGTATTTCCCTATTGTGGTTTAGACTTCCATTTCTGAAATGGCTCAGTAGTTAGGGAATGTTAATTCAGGCATCTCAAGAAAAAAAAAAGAAAACTATCTTGGTCAAAGAAATTTGGAAAAAGCGTATGAAAGACTGAAAAGTTGTAAAGAAAGCTTTGTGTTTATTTTTAACCAAACATTTCCCAAGTTTATTTCACTTAAGAGCCTTTGTTATTGGTAATACATAACATTTGAAGAGCACCTGTCACTAGGACAAGAAAAATGGTCCCAATTCTTCAAAGCTTTGAAACTTAATGATTTTTTAGTTATTCCCAAAGCCACAGTTATGGGGTTGGGTCAGGGAGAGGTGCAGAGGCAGGCATCAGCAGTGCTATTTGGGAACAAATAGGAGTCATAACCCCTTCTCTCCAGTTCTGAGACACCTGGAAATAAGCAAGGCTAAGGCCATGTGAGATGCACAACTGGTAAGTGCTCAGGAAGGCATCTTTGATAGATGGCATGAGGAAAATGGGGAGGAGATAGGGAAAGTGAGGTTACAGCCTACCTAGAGCGAATGGCTGGGTGATTACAAGTTGCACAGTGATTTTTAAAAAGCTGTTTAAAAACAAAACAATGAGTTGGTGGTGTGGAACGCTATTCTGAGTACACTGGAGGTTTTTTTCTTTTAGGGCACCAAGTAGATTCAGTCTACTTGGTTAAAGTGGGAAGAGTGGAAGCTGGTGCTACTAGTGCTGGACCTAAGTCAAGGGCCAGACTACAGAGGAAAACTTTTATTGCAGGTGTTTACACCATTATTTAACTTCCCAGACTATGGATCCATCCAGCAAGGGTTACCTGACTCACCTTTGTTTCCAATGATGTCCAACAGAGTATTGAGGGGAAATGGAAAATAAACATGACAATGAGTCAATACTCTTTCCTTAGCCTGAAAGCAGAATGGGGAAAACAAAACCTCTTTAAATAATTAAAACAAGCCTTACATTTATATCATTTTATTTGAATGTCTGGAACAGTGGTTGCCATTATTTATTCTGACTGTCCATCCACCTGGGTTAATTTTGATTATCCACATAAGAACAAAAATGCTCAGCAATTATGAGCATCCCTTAATTCCATTATCATTCTGTGAATAAACTAGCCAGGTAAATGCAGTCATAAAACCATACCCTGTCAACATGTCAGTTCTTCTCAAGTTGTTTTATAGATTCAATGTAATCCCGATCAAAATCCCAGCAAGTTATTTTGAGGATATTGACAAATTCTAATGTTTATATGGAGAGGTTATAAGACCCAGAATAGCCAACACAATATTGAAAGAGAAAAACAAAGCTGGAGGACTGACTCTATCTGACTTCAAGACTACTATAAAGCTACATTAATCATACAGTGTGAAAATATAAATATAAATAAAAGACCGTATGGCAAAAGTATAGGCAAAAGCATAGGCAAATACATCAATGGAACAGACTAGAGCCCTTAAATAGGCCCACATAAATAGAATAAACTAATCTTTGACAAAGGAGCAAGGATAATATAATGCAGCAAGGATAATCTTTTCAAGAAATGGTGCTGGAACCACTGGACTTCCAAAATAAAATCTAGACAGACCTTATATGCTTCATTAAAATTAAATCAAAATAGATCACAGACCTAAATGTAAATTACAAAACTATAAAACTAGAGGATAACAGGAGAAAATCTAGGTGACCTTGGGTATGGTGATGAAATAATAAAAATCTAGACAGGCCTTATATGCTTTATTAAAATTAAATCAAAATAGATCACAGACCTAAATGTAAATTACAAAACTATAAAACTAGAGGATAACAGGAGAAAAATCTAGGTGACCTTGGGTATAGTGATAAGTTTCAAGATACAATACCAAAGGCATGATCATGAAAGAAATAACTGGTTAAGCTGGACTTCATTAAAATTATAAACTTCTCTGTGAAAGACAATGTGAAGAGAGTGAGAAGATAAGCCACAGATTGGGGGAAAATAGTGGCAAAAGACACATCTGATAAAGAACTCTTAAAACTCAACAATAGGGAAACAACTCAATTAAAAAAAATGTGCAAAAGACCTGAACAGACACCTCACCAGAGAAGATATAGATGACAAAAGAGCACATGAAAAGACGTTCATCATCATATATCATTAGGGATTTGCAAATTAAAACGAGATACCACTGCACACCTATTAGAACGGTCAAAATCCAAAATATTAACACCACCAAATGCTGGTGAGGATGTGGTGCTACAGGAACTCTTACACTGCTGGTGGGACTGCAAAATGATACAGCCACTTTGGAAGACAGTTGGCAGTTTCTTACAAAACTAAACATACTCATCATATGATCCAGCAGTTGTGCTCCTTGGCATTTACCCAAATGAGTTGAAACGAATGTCCATACAAAAACCTGCACATAGGCATTTACAGCGTTATTCATAATTGCCCAAACTTGGAAGCAACCAAGATGTCCTTCAAGAGGTGAATGGATAGTGTGGTATGTCCACACAATGGACTATATTATTCAGCACTAAAAAGAAATGAGTCATCAAACCATTCAAAGACATGAAGGAAACTTACAAGCATATCAGTAAGTGAAAGAAGCCAATTTGAAAAGGCTACATACTGTATGATTCCAGTAACAAATGTACTTCTGTGGGGGGGGGGGATGTTTAAACAAAAGTAGGGGAGACACTGTGCATGTGTTGGGGTGGGAGGTCTATGGGAACTCTGTTTTTTCTAGTCAATTGTTCTATGAACCTAAAACTGCTCTGAAAAAAAAAATGTTTACTTAAAAAAACAAAGTATATCCTGAAGATAAAATCAAGAGTATTAGGATGGTCTCTGGATTCAAGATTTCCATTTTGCATGATGAGACTAGAAGAACCTCATTGCAGCAACATGAGACATCAGGATTTCTCTACACAACCTACAAAAAATAACCTGAGAGAGTGGCTGGGATTTTTTCTGCCTAATTTAGTATACACAGGACTTGGACCAAAGCAATCTGGGTTGAAACCCAGCTCTGCAAGGCGAGCTGTTGTCCTTATTTATGTAGATTGAATGAGATCACATATGTCAAAGAGCTTTGTGAACTGTCAAACACACATGAATATAAATTGCTACTGCTGAATTATTTATAAATGTAACTTAAAATGTTTCAAATGTGTGAGAGTTGCTTATCATGCATGTCCACACCATGCCTCTCACTGGTCAGCTCCTGACTTTGAGAAAGCACTGATGGGTAGGCCCAGATCCCATGCATCCAAAATAGCCAGCTCAAAGCAGGGGCAGGCAGTCAAGAAAGAATCCTCGTCTCACAGCTGTCTGCTCTGGGTGCAACCTGCAATGCAAGGGAAGGAAAGCTACACACACACCCTCAGGATATAATACAGCCATCCAAACAGGACAAAGTGTCACAATCCCCCAGCATCCTTTTGGTTAAACACATGACAAAAAGCAGAAAGTGGCTCCCACACCATGACTGTGAAGGTTGGGGAGCAGCATCTACAGAGCAGAAGCCCCTCCTGCTGAGAATCCAAGTCCTATACGCCTGGCTCCTCTCTTTCCAAGGCCACATAGGAAACACTTTAGGACAACGAACACCTTGAAATTCATTACACGTGACAATCTAAAAGGAGACCAAGTGTTAAAGCAGAAATTTATTAAAATCCATTTGTAGTGTTTTACAGACCAAAAAAATGTACAGAATCCTCAACATTCAGGCCATGAACTCTATTCTCAAAAGTGTTTTGCGAGAAGACCAAATTTTTTGCCCTTTCTCCAAAAGAGAGGTTTGTTTATACTCCTGAAAATGATGCATTACACCACTCAAGAACAACCTGCTGAGATCCCCAAACCTCTGCAGAGTGTGAGGAGATATTAGCAGAGAACCTCCTCCAGAACGCAAAGCTTCATCAGAGGTGTAGTGCAAGAGATACATAAAATGGCGGCCGCTTCAGAGCAGTGTGCACACCTGGTGGGCAGGCCATGAGAAGAACGCGAGGGCCCAGCTGGGCGGCCCCTAGCTGCGGAGCGTGGCCAGCCGGGACTGCATGGCCTCCAGGGCCTCCTCCTCCTCCTCCTCCTCATCTTCTGAGGCAGCCATTGCTCCTGGAAGATCAGGCTCTGGAAGGGCGTCAGTCACTTTACTAGGTGCTTTGCCCAAGGCCCCTAAAAAGAAAAAGAGCAAACACATTAACAAAATATTGGTTTAAGGAAGTGGCCCCTCATCGTCCCTGTCTTTCATAACTGGATCAGTCTGACAAGAAATAGAGAAGGGACAATAAAACAAGCTGTTTGGGTGGGTTCTGCTCACTACAACAAACGTGCAAACACCAACTTGTACTGATACCGAAGTCATAACAACTGTAAAGATTTTGATTTTAATAATTTTGGTACTGAAACTGTTGATCCAAATTCCTAAACACTATTTTCAAGATTCATCATGATTTCAAATCTAGCTAAATTGTTTCTAAATCTTCACAAAATGTTTCTTTGGAGTACGGAGTAGCTAGCCTTCGTTCTCCCAACAAATTAAAACAAATAAATAAATACACAAAAAATCAAATCTCACCAATTATATACATATATAATTTTTTTCTCATTAGTTTCAGGTATACAAAACAAGTTATCTGACATTTATATACTTCACAAGGTGATAACCTAAGTCTATTACTCATCTGACACTGTATATCGTTATTACAGTATTATTGACTATACTATACTTCCCATACTATACTTTATATTCTGTGACTATTTTGTAACTACTAATTTGTATTTATTAATCCCTTCACCTTTCTCACCCAGCCTCCCCAAACTCCCTTCCATCTAGTAATCATCAGTTTGTTTTCTCTATCTATAAATGTTTCTGTTTTGTTTTATTTTGTTCTTTAGATTCCACATATAAGTGAGATCATATGGTATTTGTCTTTCTCAGACTTATTTCACTTAGGATAATACCCTCTAGGTCCACCCATGTTGTCGCAAATGATAAGATTTTATTCTTTTTTTATGGCCAAGTAATATTCCATTGCATATATGTATCACATCTTCTTTATTCAATCATCTATTGATGGGCATTTCAGTTGTTTCCGTATCTTGTCTATTGTAAATAGTGTTGCAGTGAACATAGGGGTGTATGTTTCTTTTCAAGTTAGTGTTTTGGATTTCTTTGGCTAAATGCCCAGAAGTAGAGTTGTTGGGTCATAAGGTAGTTCTATTTCTAATTGTTTGAGGACCCTCCATACTGTTTACCATAGTGACTGCACCAATTTGCAATCCCAGTAATAGTGCATGAGGGTGCCCTTTTCTCCACATCCTAACTAACACTTGTTGTTTGTTGATTTATTGATGATAGCCATTCTCACAGGTGTCAGGTGATATCTCATTGTATCACCCACCGTACCTGGTATTAAATCATACTACAAGGCTATAGTAATCAAAACAGCATGGTACTGACATAAAAACTGACACATAGATCAATGGAACAGAATAGAGAGCCCAGAAATAAATCCACACCTATATGGTCAATTAATCTATAACAAAGAAAGGAAGAATATATACAGTGGGGTAAAGACAGTCTCTTCAATAGTGTTTGGAAAATTGGATACATGCAAAAAAAAAATAAACTAGAGCATTTTCTTATATCATTTACAAAAATAAGTTCCAAGTAGATTAGAGACTTAAATGAAAGACCCGAAACCATAAAACTCCTAGAAGAAAGCATAGGCAATAAACTACGACATCACTCTTAGTAATACTTTTGGGGTATATCTCCTCAGACAAGGGAAACAAAAGAAAATATAAACAAATGGGACTACATCAAACTAAGAAGGTTTTGCACAGCAAGGGAAATCATCAACAAAACAAAAAGACAACCTACTGAATGAGAGAAGTTATTTGTAAATAATACATCTGGCAAGAGGTTAATATCAAACATCTATAAAAAATACATACAACTTAACAGCAAAAAAACAAACAATCTGATAAAAAAATTGGCAGAGGACCTGAATACACATTTCTTCAAAGAGGACATAGAGATGGCTAACAGACATATGAAAAGATATGCAACATAACTAATCATTAGGGAAACACAAGTTAAAACCACAATGTGATATCACCTCACACCTGTCAGAATGGCTATCATCAATAAATCAAACAACAAGTGTTGGCAAGGATGAGGAGAAAAGAGAACCTTATGTACTACTGGTGGGTTTGCAAATTGGTGCAGCCACTATGAAAAACAGTATGGAGGGTCCTCAAAAAATTAAAAATAGAGCTACCTTATAACCCAGCCCTTCCACTTTTGGGTATTTATTTAAACACTAATTCGAAAAGATATATGCAGCCCTATGTTCATTGCAGCATTATTTACAATAGCCAAGATATGGAAGCAACGTATGTGTCCATCAATAGACAAATGGATAAAGATGTAGTACATATATATAATGAAATTACTCGGCCATAAAAAAGACTGAAATTTTACCATTACGACATCAATAAACCCGGAGGGTATTATGCTAAGTGAAATAAGTCAGAGAAAGACAAATAGCATATGATTTCACTAATATGTGGTATCTAAAAAACAAATAAATGAACAAAACAGAAACATGCTCATAGATACAGAGAACAAATTGATGGTTGTCAGATGGGAGGGGGCTTGGGTGGATGGGTGAAAAAAGGTAAAAGGCATTAAGAAGTACCAATTGCCAGTTATAAAAACAGTCACCGGGATGTAAAGTACAGCATAGGGAATATAGTCAATAATATTGTAATAATTATGTATGTTGTCAGATGAGTAGTTGACTCATTGGGTGATCACTTTGTAAGACATGTAATTGTGTAAACACTATGTGGTATATCTGAAACTATATAATATTGTATGTGAACTGTAATCAAAAAATAAATTTTTTAAAAATACGGAAGAGGGCCGGCTGGGTGGCTCAGTTGGTTAGAGTGCGAGCTCTGAGCAACAGGGTTGCCGGTTCAATGTCCACAGGACCCAGTGAGCTGCACCCGACTGAGCTGCCACTGAGCTGGTGAGAGCATGTGCTCTTAACAACAAGGTTGTCGGTTCAACTCCCGCATGGGATGGTGGGCTGTGCCCTCCCACAACTAGATTGAAAGCGGCGACTGGACTTGGAGCTGAGCCTGCACCCTCCACAACTAAGATTGAAGGACAACAACTTGACTTGGAGTTGATGGGTCCTGGAAAAAAAATGTTCCCCTCCCCAAATTCCCCAACACTGTTCCCTTCCCCAATTCCCCCCCAAAAAAAAATCTTAAAAAAAAAAATAGGGAAGAAATCCTTATTAACCATCATTCGGAGATAACTACTATTTTTCTATAGATGTGATTTTTACATAAAAGTGTGTATTTCTTTAACAAGGCTTTTTAAAAATAATATATTGTGAACATGTTTCCATGTCAGTAAATATATTTCTACATTATCTATTACAACTATAATAAGGTATTCCAATAAAACATACATAATTGATTCAACTAATATTCTGTTATTAGACATTTAGCTTTTTTCAAACTTTTCAGTATTATAAATGATGCTACTACAGATATCCATGAGTTAAATCATTCAGCCATCCTTAGTTATAAGAGTAAACCAGAAGTCAATCTTCTAAGTCAAGGGTTTTTGATAGTTACCGCCAAATTGCTTTCAAGAAAGTCATACCAATTTAAGCTCCCAAAGGCAGTATGTGAGAGCAGTTGTTTCAATATTTCACCTTTCCATTTTGGGAACTCTGGGAATTAAAAAAAAATTCTTCATCTCTGTTTTTATAAAAATGGTTATAGATACTATGGTTATTTTTTAAGAAATAACTTGCATAATCTAAAATTTAAAGTGTAGAAGGTAAGGGAATTATAGCCTAAAGAAAAAGCTACCAGCTAATTTAGTAAATGCAGGAGGAATGGTCATAAGAGGAGGAGAGAAATAGCAATGTATGTCAAGGTCATACCTGCTGTAATTTCAAATAGAATTTTGTCAATTTCCATTTCTGCTGCTTCTTCCATTTCTTCTTGGTCGTCCATGCTTTCAAAAGTGTCCTCTAACATCTCTTCTATGATCCCAGCCTAAACACAGAATAAACCATATCACTTCCAGCTGTTCAATCTGTTTCCAAAAGACACTTCTAAGGGCCAGCGCCAACTGAACTCAGTGCCAGTCCACCCCTTTGAGGCCTAACACAGGACAGCTGGCCACAGGAAACACTGGATGCTGTCCTCTCTGCAGAAAGGCAAAAGGTCAAAGGGGAGGTAAGCTCCAAATTTAGCACCAAGCTTGGAGGCAGGCTTCTAATGGCTGTCAGCAGAGCTTCACAAAGTAACACAGACCATAGTGGCAGCACTTGGGGAACAATTTGCTGACCAATGAGTGTCCCCACTGATCTGTTTTGGGAAGCATTTATCCTAACACTACAAATATAATCTGTGAGTGCAGGAGTTGAAACACAGTATGAAAACTGGTTGGAGTCATAGTAGACACTATGATAACAAACACCAAGAGCAGGGTGGGGGCTCCATGGACCCCAAAAAAGCCTGGAGTCCTTCAGCATGTCCAGTTTATAGCTGGTGGCACAGGGTCAATTGGGTGGGTCTGGCAAGGGTCAGTCAATTCACGAAAGCCTGATCACCCTCTCCTGAGAGAATGGATAACACGGCATTTCTGAAGCCAACAAGGTAATGCCCAGACTTCTACTGGATGCTCTGTGCCTGGCGGCCTGAAGCCAGCCAGTCAGCCCACTTTGTTCTCAGGGTAGTGTGGCACCACTACACCACTAGAGAGCACAAGAAAGCTGCTCCCTAACCCTGCCCAGCTCGAGCAGGCGCTGCAGTCTTCCCTGCTTACTACTGTCCTCAGCTCCCAGGGAAGGCCATCCCTACTGATTGTTTTTGCTTGTTTTTGAAGCAGAAAGTCAGAATAGCACCCTCCAATGTCAAAAGGGGGGCGAGTGACATCCCTGGACAGAAGAGATGAGAGGGGGATGGCAGAGGGAAAGCACAGGTTCAGGCTTCTGAGAAGCTGCCAGAAGAGAAAGACCCTGACTGCTTTGCAACCTGCAAGAACTTGCTTTGTACTTTGACATCCAATGATTCAGGGAGCGGAGGTCACATGTGACAGCTCCAGCTCTGGCTCCCCAGCACTCAGCCAGGGCACAACTCTCACTGAGCACGCTGATGCAATCAGATTTAAAGCAAGCCCTCTCTCCTGCCTGCCTTTCTGCTCCCAGACCACTCAAGTGCTTTAATGACATGAATCTAGCTAGTACCATATTCTGCCCATTCCCAGACCCTTTCCTCCCAACCAAAATGAACAAATAAACAAATTCACATTCTAGGTCACATAGGTAGAGCCCTCTGAAGTCATCTTCGTGCTGGAGGCTACTGTAAAAGAGGTTTAATACACACTTGCTAACTGTTTAAGAGTCTACTGGAGTCCTGACTGTAATAGCCCTCCACATCTTGGAGGCAGAAGTTGTCATCTATTATTTCACTTATTCAATAAACAACCATTCATCAAATGCCTGCTCTGCCAAATGACAAGCCAAATGGAATGACTAAGATCACATCTCTGCCCCTGTGGAGCTGGAACCCCATTGGAGGCTTCAGTTTGTACCTGGGATGAATTCCATAAATATTTATTATCTACTACATGCAAGCCTTCCTTCAAACCTATATTATTGGGTTGTTGAAAAAGTCATGACGTATTTTTTCTATGCTTTTCGTTGCAAAAATGCGTCATGACTTTTCTGACAATCCAATATCTTCAGTATTCAGAAACTGTGTGTAAAAGATCCAATTCTAAACAAAAGATTCCACGGCCGGCTGAGTGGCTCAGTTGGTTAAGAGTTGGCTTAAGAACACAAGCTCAGAGCAATAGGGCCGCCGGTTGGATTCCCACATGGGCCAGTGACACTGTGCCTGAGGTGAGCTGTCGCTGAGCTGCCAACAGGTGGCAGGATGGCTCAACTGGTGTAACAAGACTGCCTGTTCCATGGTGGGCTATGATGCCCACCCGCAACTGAAACTGAACTCAGCACCTTGAGCTGAGCTGCCGCCCGGATGGCTCAGTAGATAGAGCGTTCGCTCTTAACAACAAGGCTGCTGGTTCGACTCCAGCATAGGATGGTGGCTATGCCCACCTGCAACTAAGATTGAACACAGCACCTTGAGCTTAGAGGCCACAAGCTGCCAACAGGAAGCCAGATGGCAACTGGCGCCCTCTACAACAAAGATTGAAGAACAACTTGGCTGGTCCTCTTCCCCAATTCCCCAACACTGTTCCCCTCCCCCAATTCCCCAATAAAATCTTAAAAATAAATAAATAAATAAAAAATAAACAAAAGATTCCCCTCAGATCCTGACAGCTACATGAGTTAGAATGACCAGGTTCAAAGTCACCCAAGAATTAAATTGTTATCCAGTTCTAGATGGGCTGGCATCATCGACTTGGCGGATAAGACATCTATACCACTTTTAAAGGACATGACCTCCTGCCTGGTTGGTTCCCTTCGACTGACAGTGCCAAGCAGCTCTCATTCCAAAGACCTGGGCCCTAGTCTTTTTATGTTGTTTCTCTTTTCCATCTATTTTCTTCTCTGGTTCCCTCTCCTAGGCCCTGGGGCTCCATATACAATTCAAGTTCATAAGTGAAATTTCTACACTTTATAAACTACATATAAGAATTTGAAGTATATCATCTTGACTCTCAGGCCACAGGTTTGAAGTGTGAGTCAGCACCTGCAGAAGGCACTTCCTATCGCCATTTCCTCTGAGGCAGCAAACACAATCAGGTCAGATATCTGTGCTCCAACCCCAGATCTGTCACTTACTGTCAACACTACTTCTAAGTTACCTGGTAACTAAGATTCAGTTTCTTCCTGTGTAAAATGGGGATAAAAATCCCTACCTGATAACAGTCGCTGGGGGACTTGACAGGACAGTATGTGTGATGCACCACTGGCTGGCAGGGGGCTCAGGAACACCGCCGTCCTGAGCCCGGCCCACCAGCAGGTCCCTGCCGGGCCCTGATCCTGGGGGTGGCAGGTACTTGTTGCTCTTTATTTGGTTCTCAGTCTCTCTTTTTCTAGTCTAAAAAAAGGCATCAGCAAACTACAGCCTAAGGGTCAAACCTTGTTCAATGCCTACTTTTGTAAAGTTTTACTGGAACACAGCCACGCTCCTTTGTTTATATGCTATCTATGGTTGCTTTTACACTACAAAGCAGAGTGGAGTAGTTATAACAAAGAAGTGTGGCCCACAACGTAGAATTTACATTTACTATCTAGCCCTTTACAGAAAAGATTTGCCTCCTGCACCGGCTTCACTAACATTCCCCTGGAGCAGCGGGAAGAGCCTGGGCTTTTTTGTCTCCTTGCTCATGTCAGACACTGTAAATCCCAGCTCCCTGAATCCTAAATAGTTGCTCCCTAGATCTTCCACCTCCCCTAGAGCTCTGGGTACACTTTCACTTCTTCTAAGGGGCACTGCAATCTGACACAGCCTCTGCCGTTGCTCAGCTCAGAAAGTTTCAACGCATGTTCACAGCTGTTCCTCTGTCCTCAGTTGTCTGTCCGTTCCCGCCCCATGCAGCCCGAGCTCCCCGTCACTTGCTGAGAGTGATGCTTAGTGATTTAGAATGAGGTGCAGGGCGGCCCCAGGTCACCTTCATCATCTCTTTGGATAGCTCCCGCATGGTGGCCTGGATCTCTGGGATCTTCACAAGACTCTGCATGGCCTTCATCACTTCTGTGCTCTTCTGCAGAGAACCAGCCACTCGCAAAACCGCTGAAAGAGAAGAACAGTAGTCATTATTGCACAATAGGATGTGACACAGGAGGCAGGAGAGAGAGTCAAATTACGAGCTATTCTAATAAAAGGGAGCAGTAGCATGCAGATTCCCAAAGCTATTTATGTATCTGTGGAGTACATTACTGCACTAGCTGACTAAGAAACAGACTTTTCTACACTGTGTGCCATTTTGCTGACACTGGGACAAATTCTCTGAGTATGCACCCCAACTGGCCTCTCTGGAGAGTGACCCTAAGGCCTGTGGCTGATCTTAGGGAAGGAAGCCAACCATATAGTTCTATTTGAATTATGTAAGTCTGATGTCTACACAGGCCCATGTTTTATCCTAATTTGCATCCCAAGCCTACATCCCAGAGAGAGTGCCTCAAAATGACATGTGTTCAAATAAACTGTTTCTGTTTTGTTTGGTTTATTCATTTATTTTTTATAGCCTACATATAAGTGAAATCATATGGTATTTATCTTCCTCTGTCTGATTTATTTCACTTAGCATAATACACTGTAGGTTTATCCACATTGTTGCAAATGGCAAGATTTCATTTTTTTATTTTTATGACTAATACTCCACTGTGTGTGTGTGTGTGTGTGTGTGTGTGTGTGTGTGTGTGTACACCAATTCTTTTTTATCCATTCATCTATCGATAGATACCTAGACTATTTTCACATATTGGTTATTATAAATAATACTGCAATGGACATGGGGGTGCATATATCTTTTCTGAATTAGTGTTTTTGTCTTCTTTGGATAAATACACAGAAGCGGTATTGCTGGGTCATATGGTAGCTCTATTTTTAATTTCTTGAGGAACCTCTATACTGTTTTCCATAGTAGCTACACCAATTTGCAATCCCAACAGTGTACAAGGGTTCCCTTTTCTCCACATTGTCAGCACTTGTTATTAGTTGATTTTATGATGATAGCCATTCTAACACGTGTGAGGTGATAGTCATTGTGGTTTTGATTTGTGTTTTCCTGATAATGATTAGTTAAGTTGAGCATCTTTTCATGTCTTTTGGCTATCTCTCTGTCCTCTTTGGAGAAATGTCTATTTAGGTCCTCTGCCCAATTATTGATTGGATGTGTGTGTGTGTGTGTGTGTGTGTGTGTGTGTGTGTGTGTGTGTTAAGTTGTATGAGTTCTTTATAGATGTTGGATATTAACCCCATATTGGATGTATTGTTTGCAATTATCTTCTCCCATTCAGTTGGTTGTCTTTTTTTTTTCTTGATGATTTCCTTTGCTGCACAAAAACTATTTAGTTTGATGTACTCTCACTTGTTTAGTTTTTCTTTTGTTGTCCTTGCCCAAGGAGACATAAAAGATATTGCTAAGATCGATTTCAAAGAGTTTACTGCTCATGTTTTCTTCTAGTTTTATGAATTCAGGTCTTACATTTAAGTCTTAATCCGTTTTGAGTTTATCTTTGTATATGGTCTAAGAAAGTGGTCCAATTTCATATTTTGCATGTATCTCTCTAATTTTCCCAAACCACTTAACACTGTCTTTATCCCATTGTATATTCTTTCCTCCTTTGTCATAAATTAATTGACCATAAGCAAGGATTATTTATGAGCTCTCCATTCTATTCCACTCATCTATATCTGTTTTTAAGCGAGTACCATATTGTTCTGAATACTGCAGCTTTGTAGTATAGTTTGAAATCAGGGAGTATACTACCTTCTACTTTGTACTTTCTCAAAATTTTATTGCCTACTCAGGGCCTTTTGTGGTTCCTTTTTTTTTTTTTTTTAGGATTAGTTGTTCTAGTTCTGAGAAGAATGCCACTGATATTTTGATAAGGATTGCACTGAATCTGTATATTGCTTTAGGTAGTAAGGACATTTTAACATTAATCCTTCCAATCCATGTACATGATCTATCCTTCCATTTATTTGTATCTTCTTCAATATCTTATAGTTTTCAGAGTACAGGTCTTTTACCTCTCTGGTTAAATTTAGTCCTATTTTATTTTTTTGATGCAATTGTAAATGGGATTGTTTTCTTAATTTTTCCTGATCACTTATTTGTATATAGAAATGTGTGGCCGGCAGCCGTGTGAGCGGCCCTCAAGCCGCCGTGAGCGGCCGTCCAGAAGCCGGCGACTGATGTGCCTCACCCGGGAAGAGCGCAATGATGGTGCAAACTTGGGCCAGTGAAGCAATGTCCTCCACAACTAGACTTTTTTTTTTTGTTTGAAGAACAAAACGACAGCAACTTGTCTGTTCCCCTTCCCCCAATTCCCCAGCGCTGTTCCCATCCCCCCAATTCCCCAATAAAAATCTTAAAAAAAAAATTGTCTCTAACTTTTGCCATCTTAATTACAATACATTTTGGTGTGGATCTCTTTGGGTTAATTTTGTTTGGAGCTCTCTGTGCTTCCTGGACCTGGATATCTGTTTCCTTTCCCAGGTTAGGAACGTTTTCAGCCATTATTTCTTCAAATAAAGTTTCCGTTCCTTTCTTCTCCTTCTGGTACCCTATATAATGTGAATGTTTGTGTGTTTGATGTTGTCCCAGAGGTCCCTTATATTATCCTCACTTTACAAAATTCTGTTTCTTTTGGCTGTTCTGATTGGTTGACTTCCACTAGTCTTTTTTCCATGTCACAGACCTGTTCTCCATATTAGCTAATCTGCTGTTGATTATTTCTAGTGTATTTTTCATTTCAGTTATTGTATTCTTCAGCTCTACTTGGTTCATTATACTTTCAAACTCCCTAAGGTCCTCTACTCCACTCTCAAGTTTGGTGAACATCCTTATGACCATTTCTTTAAATTCTTTATCAGGCAAATTACTTATCTTTGTTTCATCAGTGTATTTTCCTGGAGAATTTTTTCATTCTTTCATTTAAAGATATTCTTCAGTCTTTCCATTTCGTTTGCCTTTCTATGCTTATTTACATGAATTAGATAAAACAGCTCTCTCTCCCACTCTTGAAAAAATGATCTTATGTAGTAATGACCAGTGTGTAGGCTATGTGTGCTGGGTAATTTTGGCAGGGTGGCTGGAGACGGATAGGGAGGCCGGGTGCATGTGGTAACACCCTGTTTATGCTGCTTGCTCCCTTTGTTCGGAGCCAAAATGGGCTGTAGGTAGTGTGGCTGCAAACGTGCTGCAGCTATCTTGCAGGTAGGTCAAAGCACCCAGATACAGCTCCTGCTCAACCTATCAAGGTGGAGGGTGGCGTAAACAATGGCGCTCCCGGAATCTCCAATCCCAGAGAGCACCTGCAGATCCCAGGGAGCACTTGCATTTTTTCCTAGCCTTCTCTATTCAGCGTTTCTCACGTGTTGTTTAGAAGCTGTTCAATCAGCACTCAGTGCTCTCTCAGGAGTAACTGCTTTCTCTATATGTGTGTATTTCAGTGTGCTTGTGGGACAGGGAGAATTCAGCATCCTCCTATATCCCCACCATCTTGGATCTCTTAAGAAATGGATTTTTAAAAGGCTAAAATAAATGTATGTTTTACCCTGGAAACTCAAAAAAAGAAGGTACATATATATAGAAAAATAAAATACTGAACTGATGAATGTATTATCTATGTTCCACAAAGAAAAAATCAGGTATGTCAGATAAAAATTATTTTATAATAAAAATAATCACCCATTCAATAGAATAAGAAGAGAAGCCATAAGCTGGAAGTATTTCCAAAAGACACAGCTGATAAAAGACTGTTATCGAAGATATAAAAATAACTTTTAAATCTCCACAACCAACAATGCAATTTAAAAAACGAGCAAAAGATAAACATATCTCACTGAAGAAGATATACAGATGACAAAAAAAAAAAAAAAGAAAATATGTTCAACATAAAATATCATTAGGGAACAGCAAATTAAAACGACGAGATATACTACACACCTATTAGAATGGTCAAAATCCAAAACACTGACAACACCAAATGTTGGCAACAGGAACTGTCACTCAACACTCTTGGGAATGCAAAATAGTACAGTTAGCTTTGGAAAACAGTTTGGCGGTTTCTTATAAAACTGGACATACTTTAACCATATAATCCAGTAGTTGTGTTCCTTGGTATTTATCCAAATGAGTTGAAATGTATGTCCATACAAAATTCTGCACACGGATGTTTACAGCAGCTTTATTCATAATTTCCCAAACTTGGGAGCAACCAAGATGTCCTTCAGTAGGTGGATGGATAAATAGTGTGGTACATCTGGACAACAGAACATTATTCAGTGCTACAAACAAATTAGCTATCAAGCCATGAAAAGACACGGAAGAATCTTAAGTGCATATTACTATGGGAAGGAAGCCACTATGAAAGGGCTACATATTGTATGATTCCAACTATATAATATTCTGGAAAAGGCACAACTATGGAGACAGTAAAAGATCAGTGGTTGTCAGGGGCTAGAAGGAAGGGAAATTTTGGGGAAATGCAAACTAAAAATCACAGTCAGATACCTCTACACACCCACCAGAATGGCTAAAATAAAAAATAGTGACACTGCCAAATGTTGTGAGGATGCAGAAACTGCATCACTTATACATTGGCAGGTGGTAATTCAAAATGGTACTGTCACTCTAGACAACAGTTTGACAGTTTCTTAAATGCAACCATAAAACCCCATCCCAGAAAAATGAAGATTTATGTTCACGCAAAAACCTGTACACTTTTGTATTAGTTTTATTCATAATAGCTAATAACTAGAAACAACCCAGAAGTCCTCAACAGATGAATGGTTAAATAAATGGTAGTATAGCCATACCATGCAATACTACTCAGCAGCCAAAAAAGGAATGAACTATTGATACATGCAAAAACCTGGTCAACTTTCAGAGAATTATGCTAAGTGAAAAAAAAAAAACCAGTCCTAAGAGGTTACAAAGTATACGATTCCATTTATATAACATTCCTGACAAAATTATAGAGATGGAGAACAGATTAATGGTTGCGAGAGATTAAGGAAGGGTTGGGGGTGGAAAGGAAGTAGGTGTTATAAAAGGAAGTAGGTTATAAAAGGGCAACATGAGGGATCTCTGTAGCAATGGGGACATTTTGTAGCTTGCCTGTATCAATGCCAATATCATGGTTGTGATATTGTGCCATAATTCTGCAAGATGTTACTATTGGAGGAAATGGATAAAGGGTACACAGAATCTCTCTGTATTATTTCTTACAACTAACTGTATGTATGTGAATCTATAATTATCTCAAAATAAAAACTAAAAAAAAATCTCAGAAGAATATATAAAAATAAAGCAACATTATATTCCCATGCCCACTAGAAAAGGTATTATACACATAAAAATACAACTTATGCTATGAATATTATTATATTATAATAATAATAACCAAAGATGAAAACAAAGTAGCTAAATACTGGCTTGGCTTCATGACTGATAGATGCAAAGATCAATGGAAATATTTTGAAAAGAATCTGACACCAATAATGAAAAACAACAAAAACACAAAGTTCTCTCTACCTATCACAGGCTCTTCTGGGAATTACAGTTAAATTAAAACATCAGAAAAGGAAATTTAAAGAAATATTAGAAGTGGCATCAACAGCAAAATGCAGCTCCTTGGTAGCAACGGCCCAGGGGAGAAATACACTCACAAGCTAGACTGACTGGTTTTTAAAAGATATCTTAAACATAGCAGTTACAGGCAGAATGAATAAAACTATAACAAAATATGGAATTTTATGACATTTCGCAATAATGACAAGTGAAAGCTCAGAGAAGTGATATTAAAAACATTCGTGCCTCAAAAGTAATTATCTTTGAAGAGAATAGGATACCTTTTTCTTAACCTTATAACAAGGCTAAGAAAAACAGTTAAAAGATAAATGATATACAAGGAAATATCCAACACACAATAATACATGAAGAAGGTAAAAATTAAAAGGAAAAGAAGGTAGTATAAACATTTTATAATCTGGGGAACCCAAACCAAAGGCTATAGGAGTGGATCATATATTTGTCCTTTTGTCACCAGTGTATTTCACTTAACATAATGCCTTCAAGGCTCATCCGTGTTGTAACATGTGTCACAATTTCCTTCCGTTTTAAGACTGAATAATATTTCATTGTGTGTATATACCATAATTTCTTCATCGATTCATCCTTCAACAGACACTTGGGTTGCCTTTACCTTTTGCCTATTGTGAATAATGCTGCTAGGAACATGGGACACAACAAACATCTCTTTAAATCCCTGCTTTCAGTTCTTTTGAGTATATACCCAGAAGTGGAACTGCTGAATCACATGGTAATTCTATTTCCTGCCCCACCTTGGAAATTCACTCAACTTTTTCCCCTCAATCAAAACATACTCCTCATCTGTCTTATTCTGTGAGATGCTGCTGTCAAAAAGCTACCACTTGGAATGCACCTACTCATGACAATGTATTAATAGCTGACAAACCTTAATATATTACCCCTGCAAGGGACATTTGCATTTTAATAGAGGAACATCTTAAGGAAAAGGAATGACTTCATCAAATGATGGTTTTTCAAAGCAGCAACAGGCTACAGGTCGGGGTGGGGCACACCCAAAGCAAGACCTCTCAGAAACTGTCATTACACTACTTCTAGTTCTCTCTTTTCTCACTCTCAAAATGTAGACTCCTTCATCCTGCCCGTTCCAGGTTCCATCCTCAGTTGTATCGTTTGAGTAACTGTTGTATTTAATTTGCCAACATGCAACACCTTAGTATAAACCCTTTCAACAACCCTCCTTGGGGATTCCTCCTCCCAGGACATGTATTTAGTGCTGGGGAGGCTGGGTGATCCACATAGAGTGAGTCTAGACAGCCCCCAATAGAATCTCCTTTCTCAGACCTGTTCCTCTCTCCAGGTTTCCAGTGTCTTAATGGCCCTGTGGTCTTTCCATGTTCCAGGGTTTGGAGCAACTCAGACTTGTTTATACCTTCAAGTCCCATTTGCTCTGCATCCAGAACAGTTCTTCCCAGTGTCCTCTCTTATGCTCCATCCCATTAGACTAACCTGTTCAAGCCCTGACTATCACCTCCCAGGTCCCACTACCCCCCATCTTGCCGCATGTGTCCGTCCCTGCACCTGTGGTCTGTGCTTAGTGTGCTAAGGCTCTCCACTGCCTACGAAATGAAATTACAATTCTTCAGCTTAACTCTCAAAACTGACTCCAAATTACCTTTCCAGCTTTACCTCCCACTGCTCCCATTAATGCACTCTTGTCAAACTGAATCAAGTACTGTTAGCTGAACACAGCTTGAAATAGTTCACCTGTGCCTTTGTGCACCTTAATTCCTCTACTGACATGTCTCCATGATTCTCCCCAAAATACCTTTCCTCTGAACTCCCACTGCACTTTATCTGCACCATCACCACAGCACATCTCAGTCTGAACTTGTTTCTAAGAACCCTTGCTTTTAATAGCTGTAAAAACTGTCTTCTTCACCTCCCTGTTCAGTCTCTTGGGCCATCAACCTCAGAGTTGGGGTACCCTTGCTCTCAGGTACTCCAAACTCCCAGAGCTTCCTTCAGTGTTTGGCGTGCAGTTCTTTTTGGCCTCATGCTGACACTCTGGTTGGAACATCCCCCCCAACACACACACTTAATTGCTTATCTTCCCTCAGATTTTATCAGTGCCTATAAAAAGCCATCCTTGCCTGCATTTCCCTTTTATAGTCTCCTAGTGCTTATCAGTTTGCAATTATAAATATACACTTATTATTAAATTTATTATTTTATTATGTGTTGTTATTTTTATTAAATTTATCCAGTTATTTGCTTTTCACCCCATACCTAGAGGGCAACGACTGTAATGTTCATTATTTTATCTCCAGTGCCCAGCAGTACTATGGCACATAATAGGGGCTAAAAGAAATGTATTTATTAAATGTATTAACATTTTGCTCTTTGTAGCTTAGTTTATTTGCTGAGGGGACTGGAGAAGGTTCTCATGAAGCCCACACTTAATCCAGTCTCCCTCACTCTCCTTTCTCTCTTCCTTAAAAAAAGAGGAGAGACATAGGAAAGAAAGGGATGATGGGGAGGAGAAACAATGCAAGGCACACAAAAATGTCAAAAAGAAGACTATTAAGGGCTGGCCGAGTGGCGTGTTGGTTGAGTTGGCTCAGGACGCCAGCTCTGTGCAGCAGGGCCACGGTTTGGATCCCACATTAGGGCCAGTGACGCTGCTCCCTCTACAGCTAAGACGGTGAACAACAGCTCCACCTGGAGCTGGGCGGCTGTGAGTCGCCGGCGACGGCATAGGCTGCAGTGGAGCTGCAGTGGGCTCCCGTGAGCGGCCAGCATGAGCTGCCAAGAGCTGCCGTCCAGTGACCAGCGACCGATCTGCCTCATCCGGGAAGAGCGCAATGATAATACCAACATGGGCCAGTGAAGCGACGTCCTCCACAACTAGACTGAAGAACACAAGGACAGCAACTCGTCTGTTCCCCTTCCCTGATTCCCCAATGCTGTTCCACTTCCCCAATTCCCTAATTCCCCAATGAAATCTTAAAAAAAAAAAAGACTATATTAATAATAGGGGACAATACTGCACTCATGAAATAAGAAAAGGATTTTTTTTATATAAAAGAAGGAACTATCAGATAACTCTTTCCTGGAAATTAAAATTAAGATAGCCCTCCCCCAAAAAAAGAATTCAAGAGAATAAATGGAATATAAAATTGAAGAGATTTCTAAGAAACTAGAAAACAAAGACTAAATTGATGATGACCATGGTGATAATATTTAGAACCTATATATATGCAAATACCATGTGCCAGGTACTGAACTGAGCGAGCCTCACAACTACTCTCTGAGGAAGGCACTATTATTATTCTCAAAATGTAACAGGATATCTAAGAAAATTAAAGGATCAATTTGGGAAAATGTTTTGCTTTCATAACAAAACAGAAAATATAGTGGAAAGGAACTGATCACAAATCCAGAACTGAGAGACCAAGGAACAGAAGGGACAGAACCCTGGTCTTTTAGAAATCCATGTGGAAACATTTACAGATGAAATTATATTGATGTCTTGGATTCCCAGAGGAAAATACAGGGAGTAGGTGGGGATACAGATAAAGTAAGACCAGGCAAGATTTCTGTATGGGCATATTAATTTTGACATACCCATTAAGATATGCGTGGAGATGTCAACTACACACTTAGTGATAAAGTCAGGCCTGAAGATAAAATTCAGAAATCAACGGCATTTAAAGGTATGAGGTTAGATATGATCACCTAGGGGGACGGCAGTGAAGATGGAAAAAAAACAGAGGATCTAGAACAGAGAGCCTTAGAGCATGTTAACATTAAAAGACCAAACAGCAGATATTTTACGTTTCAGTTGTGATAAAGCCACAAAATAATATATATTTGAAATAACATAATAGATGTTACAAATGCATATTTAAAGGATAATAGGCTCTTGACTTATGTGCAATACATACAGGAGCTTTTGTTATGTTTACTACTAAAAGCATATGCTATGAGAGGAGATTTTTCTTCACGTGGATTAATGATTATGTGTGAGCTATAATTGCTTGAAAAAGTTTTCTGCAATCAGTACACAGGAAGCAAAGGTGAATCAAGTTCACTAGTTTCCTGAGAAATGGTAAAACAAAATAACACTTCTCAAAACTTAAAGTCTGATAATATCAAGGGTTGCTGAAAATGTATAGAAAAAAGCTCTCATCTGCTGCTCTTTAGAGAATAATTTTGCAATATTAGAAAAAATTTAAATCCAGCTATTCCACTTCTGAGTAAATAATTGTCCTGAAGAAACCATTATACATGTGGAAGAGTGTAATGATATTCACAGCAGCACTGTTAGTAACAGCAAAAATTGAAAACAGCTTAAATGTCCATCAATGGGGGAAGAGAAAAATAAAATATATCCATGTGATGGAATAACATCCAGTAGTTAAAATGCATATTTATCATTATGGGTATATTTCAAAAATACAATGATTCATGGGGGACAAAAAAAGATACAAAACAGTATGTATAATACCACATATACAAATTTTAAGATTCACAATAGTGGTTTCTGCTAGGGAGGCTGAGAGAGAATTGGGAAGACATATTAAAGGAGCTTCAAGTTTAGTAACAGTGTTTTATTTCTTTCATAATATAAAAACCAAGGCAAAGATAACAAAATGTCAAATTGTATTGGTCTGGGTGATAGGTACATAAGCATCTACTGTATTATCCTGTGTATGTACTTTTATCTTCACAATTGGGGGAAAAAAGAGGCTGTGCATATAATGCTTTATTCATAGGGAAAAAAGGCAGAATAAGCAATATGTTTTCTGATGTTGATTCAGTAAAGCAAATAGTGAAAAAATTTTAAATAAGCTTATCATGGTCAACTGAGCATGTATCTTTTCAACATGCTGCATAAAAAAGAGAGAATAACCATGGAATTTTCAAAGCTGGCTGTAAAAAGCAAAGCTTTGTACCTAAGCTTTCAAAATGACAGATGAGATCAAACTATTTCTTCATGGTACTGAATACTTGGCTTGTTCAAAAGGCGTATATCTAGGTGGTAAGTCCAGTATTTAAAGAGTCTAAATACATTACTTTAGGACTAAAATCACAGTTTTTAAAAGTTAATAAGATGTGGTACAAACCATTTGATTGTCGTATTTTTTAATTTTTTCCCAACCCATGATTTTCTTCAGTACCCAGAGA
Source organism: Hipposideros armiger (assembly GCF_001890085.2). Lineage (NCBI taxonomy): Eukaryota > Metazoa > Chordata > Mammalia > Chiroptera > Hipposideridae > Hipposideros > Hipposideros armiger. The sequence continues at coordinate 231,536 of NW_017732353.1, read as the reverse complement.
TAGAAATTGATGACATATTTATTATTATGCATATTTTAAAAACATATCCAAGTGTTAAAATGGAACGTAAAGAAATTTTTTCACACCCAAATACAACCAAATAATGGATTAGGTGCTAATTTGGCACCAGGCTCCAAATTAAAACATTCTAGTCTTCTAACTTCGGAGTGTGATGTAATCATCAATGTAATATCTGACATAGAGTTGAAAATATTCTTCAGGGAAAAATTTCTCTGTAATTTCTGAGTGCATACTCAGTCTAAATTTCTGACAGTCACTTGCTGCCATTCTCAACAACTATAATTCTGAATTAGGACTTCTTCATTTAACAGAAATTAAGAAAAGAAACCAACTGGATATAAAATTTAACCTATGACTCAAACTGTCAAGATGCCTGTGAAAGATCACAAACAGCAGTATACTGGACACCAAAAGGAAACTAAATTACATTTATTTTTATTTTAAATATTATGAGTTTTAAAAAATTAAATTGATAGTTCATGTGTAGCTGAATACCCATTACATGGTCTGCAGATAAGATGTGATGAAGCACTGGTAGACAGACAGCGAGCGATAACACAGAAAAGGAAGTGGGTGAAAGGCAAGGACAGACAAACTCAGACTTTTAAAATTTTGCCTAGGGCGGTTCCGGGACTAGGCCAGAGCAAGCTCTTTTCTTTGTCCTCCCTCTAACATAAAGGCCCACATTTTATTGCTATGCCGACTCTCAGGTTATTTTATAACACTTTTCACATGAGGACATATAGTCTAACCTTTAAACAAAGCAGATTTATATGTAGAATTTGCCATTACTTCAACAACACTGGCATAAGAAAATAAGTAACAACAAAAAAATAATGATAGTAATATTTTGCACTTTGTATAATGATGGTCTCAGAATGTTGAGTCCACTCCAACTGCAACAATGATAAAAAATACAAGTAAAAACCAGAGCTAAGACTGTTCTTCCTATTCATGCAAACCAGTACTGATAAAAACAGCAAGAGCATTAGCATTAATGCAGTGGCTGCAAGGTCATGGCCATCTTACCCAGCTGGTTCTTCATACCCATGAGCACAGAGTTCATGTGAGCTTTGGATGCGTAGAGCTTGCTCACAGCCTTCTTTGATCTGATCATCTCCTTGGCCAGAACCACACAGACATCCTTCTGACCCTTCTTGGCAGCATCTTTCACAGATCGTTTCACTTTTTCTTCTTCCCTTTGAATATCTAAATTCAAAGAACACAAAACATCAAAAAAAGATATTTATTGGTACTGAAATCTATTCTTATTGTGATCTAAGTGTGTCTATTAAATAGGAAAACAGGAGGATATAAACAAAATGAAAATAATTTATGTAATATGTATTTTTCATTTCCAGATGAAACATTAAAGTAATTTAAGAAAAGTAAATCCTATTACACTAAGACAAAATTTCAAAACTGCTTTTGTGAGCTCATTCTAGTATTTGTTGGTATTAGTACAAGAAACTTTAAAAATTCTATAAATGCATTCCAGAGCTTGCTCTAATAATATAAGTAGTATTGCAACAATTATGGGAGTATAACTTATGTAGTCATTAATGATTTATAAAAATCTGTAATTTAAGGAAAACCTGAACGTATTAAAAACTATCATAATAGTATCAACTAGAGTAAAGATATGTTTATATTATGTGCTTTATGAACAAACAGTCAAGAAAGATTAATTACTGTGGTAAAATGCACATAAAATTTACCATCTTAATCATTTTTAAGTACACAGTTCAGTGGTATTATGTACATCGTATTGTTGTCAACCATCACCACTATCCATCTCAAGGACTCTTGACAGCTTTCAAAACTGAAACTCAAACCCATTAAACAGTAACTCCCCATTCCCTCGCCCCTCCAGCCTGGCAACCACCATTCTACTTTGTGTCTTTATGAATTTGACTACTCCAGATACTTTATGGAAGTGGAATCAGACAGTATTTATTTTTTTGTGACTGGCTTATTTAACTTATTGTAATGTTCTCATTGTTCATCCACATTGCAGCATGTATCAGAACTTCCTTCCTTCACAAGGCTGAATAATATCCCATTGCACGTATGTACCAAATTTTGTTTATCCATTCATCCATCAATGGACACTTGAGTGCCTTCAACTTTTAGTTATTGTGAATAATGCTGTTATGAACTCGAGTGTACAAATATCTCTTCGAGACCCTGCTTTCAAATCTTTTGTGCATATGCTAACATTACCATAGACTGGGTGGCTTAAACAATGTAAATTTATTTCTCATAGTTCTACGGGTTGGAAAGTCTAAGATCAAGGTGACAACAACCAATTTGGTTCCTGGTGAGAACCCACTTTCTGGTTTGCAAATGAATAGCTTCTTGCTGTATCTTCACATGGCCAAGAGCGAGATCATCTTTCATGTCTCTTCTTATAAGGGCACTAATCCCATTACTGAGGGCTACACCCTCATGACCTAATTACCTCCTAAACGTCTCACCTCTGTATACTTGGGATTAGGGCTTCAACATACGAAATTTGGGGGCACATAAACATTCAGTCCATAGCATTCTGCCTGTCCCCCACCCTACAAAGTGATGTCCTTCTCACATGCAAAATGCATTCATTCTATCCCTATTAGCCCCATCTCTTCAATTTTGTGGAAAAGTTTGAGAAGAATTAATGTTAATTCTTTAAATGTTTGGTAGAAATTACCAGTGATTACATTGGGTCTAAGACTTCTCTTGGTCAGATTTTTCATGACTGACTCAACTGCCTTACTAGTTATGTCTATTCAGATTTTCTATTTCTTCATGTTTCAGTCTTCGTAGATTTTGTGTTTCTTGGAATTTGTTTATTTCATCTAAGTTATTCAGTTTGTTGGTGTACAATTGTTCACAGTATTCTTATAATATTTTTTATTTCTGTAGAATCGTTAGCAATGCTCCCATTTTCACTTGATTTTAGGAACCTGAATTCCCCATCCTCCCTTGCCCACTGACCCTGGTCAATCTAGCTAAAGGTTTTTCGATTTTGTTGATCTTTTGAAAGAACTCACTTTGGGTTTCTTTCACTTTTCCCTATTTTATTTCTATTCTCTATTTTGTTTATTTCTGCTCTAATATTTATTATTTCTTTCCTATTGCTAGCTTTATGTTGAGTTTGCTCTTCTTTTTCTAATTCTATAAATTGTAAGGTTAGGTTCTTGTTTTGAGATCTTTTCTTCTTTTTCAATGTATTTTTACACCTATAATTTCCCTCTGAGCACTGCTTTTGCTGAATCCCATAAATTTTAACATACTGTATTGTGTTTTTCACTCATTAATAAGGAGTATGTTTTAATTTCCCTCGTGATTTCTTCTTTGACCCATTTGTTGTTTAAGAGTGTGCTGTTTAATTTCCACATATTCGTAAAACTGATTGAGACTTGATTTTTGGCCTAACATATGATCAACCATGGAGAATGTTCCACGTGCACTTGAGATGAATGTGTATTTTGTTTTGGGTAGAGAATTCTATGTCTACTAGATCTAGTTTACTTATTGTGTTGTTCAAGTTCTCAATTTCCTTATTTATCTTCTGTCTGGTTGTTACATTTACTTTTAAGAGTTGGCTATTAAAGTCTCCAACTATTATTTTAGGACTATTTCTCCCTTTAATTCTGTCAATTTTTGCTTCAGATATTTTGAGAATCTGTTATTAGATGCACAGATGTGTATAATTACCTTATTGTACCAAAATTGTTAGTAACATATAATGTCCTTCTTTGACTCTTGTAATCATTTTTATTATTTTTTTTTTTTTACTGTTTTGTTTTGTTTTAAAGATCTTTATTGGGGAATTGGGGGGATGGGAACAGCGCTGGGGAATTGGGGGAAGGGGGACAGACAAGTTGCTGTCCTTTTGTTCTTCAGTCTAGTTGTGGAGGACGATGCTTCACTGGCCCAAGTTGGCACCATCATTGTGCTTTTTCCGGGAGAGTCAGATCAGTTGCCGGCTTCTGGATGGCTGCTCACAGCGGCTGCTGGCCACTCACGCTGGCTGCTGGCTACATAC
>NW_017732353.1:212185-226132 GCF_001890085.2 Hipposideros armiger | reverse complement strand
TTGTTCAGCATCTTAGCTGTAGAGGGCAGTGTCACTGGCCCTCATATGTGGGATCCGAACCGGGGCCCTCTGGCGTCCCAAGCCAGTTCTTAACCATCATGCCACTTGGCCAGCCCTGGATGTAGATATTTGGAGCTCTTTTTCTGGGCATGCTCTTCTCTGTGATACTCTGCCCCACAAATTCTGGCCACTGCAGCCTCCCTGAACCCTGATCTCTGTTTCTCCAACTCACTGAGACCAGCATACTTTGCTTTGAATCCCCTTCCATGTACTACAATCCAGAAAGTTTCTGCAGGCAGAAAATCAGGGACATATTAGGGCTTTCTCCCTTTGTTTCCCTTCTATCAGTGATCAAAATCTTACATTGCCAGTTGTCCAATGTTTGAAAACACGTTTTTGTCCAGTGTTTTCTTGTTTTATGATGGGAGTGCAAGTCCAAAACCATTACTCCATCGTGACTGGGAATGGAGTTCCCATCTCCAATTATTTTTTTAAAGAAATGATATTGGTATATCTTTATGGTACTAATTTTTCTCCAATCATGAAAGTGTTAAAATTCATAAAAGTTTAAAACATTATTACCTATTTGCAAATCATCTTAATTTTAAGTGGTACTCAACAACAATCAGCTTTACTTATAAATATATTTTCCTCAATTTACAGTCATGCTAAGATAGACAATTAGAGTAGTGAAAATGGAATTGCATTCCTTACTTAGACACAGTTCATTTTAACTCCAAAAAATCATTTCTTTATAAATAGGAAGAGGTTTCTTTAGTTCTTCCTTTTCAATGGCTTAAAACAACATAAATTTATTCTTTTACAATTCTGGTGGTCAGAAGTCTAAAATCAAGGTATTGGAAGGGCTGTGTTTCTTCTGGAGGCTTCAGAGAAGAATCCATTTCCTTGTCTTTTCTAGCTTCTAAAGGTATTCATTGGCTTGTGGCCTCTTTCTCCATTTTCAGAGCACATCACTCCAACATCTGGTTCCATGGTCACATCTCCTTTTCTCTCTTTCCCTCAACATATTGCCTCCCCCTTGTAAGGACCTTAGTGATTACTGTGGGCCTGTCCAGATAACCTGGCATAATCTCCCCATCTTAAGATCCTTAATTTAATCACATCTGCAAAGTGCTTTTTGCTGTGTAAGGAAACATATTTACAGGTTCTGGGATTAGGATATGGAAATCTTTGGGAGGCCATTATTCTGTCTACCATAGTATGTGAGCGCACCTGCTTTGTTTCCAGTACTAACCTGGGCTCTAGGGAATCAGAAATGAATGATCATGGCCTCTCCCCCTTGAATGGCTGAATTCCATTCCAGAGGAAAGATTTAGTTCTTACAAAATACAAAGTTTGAGTTCATTATGTCTTCTTTTTCTTATAATGATTAGAAAGCAAAATAATTAGAACAATTATAACTAATATAAGAATCAACTATGTCTTACAAAATACCAGGGGTGACAAAAAATGTATACCCATGACTTGTATTCATCTTTTGTTATCGGTGTATACTAAGTATTACAATTTTAATACAGTTTTTCCTTTGTTAAAATATGTATACATTTTTTGGGCACCCTATGTAGAGATGCAGTTCATTTTTATGAACTAATGCAAAATACACCAAGAGATTGAGGAACAGGAGACATAAAATGATAATTTACCTCTTATTTGCCTGTCAATAACTCTCATTTCCTTTCTTATCTTCAATGACCATTCATTGACCTGGGAAAATTTCAGAAAAGGAATTATAAGAGTAGCCAACACTCCTAATTCACCAAATTTCAAAGAATTTTATATTAATTCTACGTTTATTCCAGACACAATGCAGACACAAAATAAATAAAGCCATTTTCAAAACAAAGCTTTAGGGCCAAATTCTATTTTTTAAATCTATTTAATCATAGTACATAGAAGTCCCAAGCTATTCAAAGATTCTTATCTGAGGGTAGGCAGGAAAAAGCACTTTACGTAAGACCTCAGACAGAGTTCAGTACCCTGAAGGTACATAAAGATTTTTCAGTAGGTGCACAGATATAGATAGGTTTTAAGGGCATCAGAAGATTTCCAACTTCTACAGATAATTATTTCAAAAACTGCTCTGCCTGTGTCATGCTTTTACCTTTCTCTTCTCCCCTTTAACAATAATGTTTTTTTCATTTCACAACTGATCTGTCTCTTATTACCATGGTTCCCTGAGGGGCAAAATCTCTGAAGCACTAAACATAAGGACAATTGGAAATACTATTGGGTTGTTGGAAAAGTCATGATGCATTTTTGCAACGAAAAACATAGACAAAATACGTCATGACTTTTCTGACAACCCAATAGTATAGGTGTAGAGAAAGTGGTGAATGACTGACTCTAATGACTACTAAATTCTTATACAAGTATAAAGTGTTTTTCAATTCTTCAGTTTCAAAAAAATTGAAGGAAAATCTGAGTTGTCAACTGATAAATCATTAAAACTAAATTTTACATTAAAGCACCATGTGCTTTTTGGCATATGGCAAAAGAACTGAGTGACACTGACTTAACAAAACTTCCATTACCATTTACTTACATTAACAATGTTTCTCAGCACTTGAGTTTAATAAAGCATAAAGTAGGGCTTTTTTCTGGTTGTAGCAATTCACAATGAGAATCAGAGTACACCCACAGCCACGTCATCCAAGGGTCCTCTGCAGTTGGTGCAGGTCTTAGGACACAAGAAAACTGCCAGAGTTGTAAAACACTGCAAATGGGGAAACTGCCTCAATAGATGAATGGGCACCCCTGGATGTGATCCAACCACTACATGCTGAAATACAAGCTACCAGAGCCTTTCCTGCTTCTGGCCAAGGAACAACTAGCTGGCTCTGTGTCCATGTGAAGGACGGTGGTCACGTGGCCCAGATTTCCACAATCCACCAGTCAGTCCACCTCCAAAGCCCTGGTGCCTATTACCAAAAATATGTGGCTATGCTTCCTGGGTCACTGACTTCCATACCTAAGTCTCTTCCCTCCAATTCTCACTCCAAACCACTACTCTGAATGCTCCCCATCCTTAGTAGGCATGACACATAGGCCTTGGAAATCTGCCGTTTACCTACCTCTCCAATTTTACATCTTACTACTGCCATCACTCCTCCTGCATCCTCTCAGATATAACACTATTTCTTCTTCCAACCACTCTGAACTTTTCTCTGGTTCCTCTAACCTATGTTGTACACTTCCACACCTCAAATATTCAGTTTACTTTGCTTCGACTGCCTCCTCCCCCACCCCCACCCCCACTTTCCTAATCCTATACTAACCCATCCACCTGGCTAATGCTTCTTGTGACAAGACCCAGACAATCTCCCTAACCAGGTCCCCTTCCCCACTTTGAACAGTTTATCACTCCCTCCACTGTGACATCACAAATATTGTACATACTTATATTATTGCTGTTATTCTCCCTACAATATAAGCATTTGTTCATGTCAGTCTCCCCCAGTAAACTTGGTATTCTTCGAAGTTGTCATCCAGTGCCTTATTTTTGTAAACCTGGTGTCCAATACAATGCACACCAAAATATCTGAATGTTTGTGGTTTTCAATATTTCTTCTCATTTTCTTCCCTTTTCTGATCGCACCCCACAACCATGAGTCATGACCCAGTCTAAGTTATAAGTTAATCATATGATTTCAGAATTCTGATGCCATGGAAAGTGACCACTCTACTCAAGGGCTAAACAGGAAGTCCCTAAGTACAACTTTCCAACAGAATCTCAATTCCAAGAGAAGAATCTGTTTCCAGTAGAATCTCCTGGTTTCTAAATGGATTACAAGGCTCCCTCATCCTCAGTAGGCCCAATCTAGTCTTGACTTGGACACTTTAAGATAGAACAAGCTTCATCAGTAACATGTCTTCATCAAAGAGTCTGAGATGCCTGGGAGCAAAGACTTTCGTCTGTAAGGCTTCTTATATAGTTAATATTTCCCTGGAGTATCCTTTGAAACACTGCTCATGATAGGACTGTTTGACTTTAAGCCTTCCTTAATCTTATTGATACTCATTCACCACTCAATATTTATTTAGCACCTACTCTGTGCTGCATACGATACCAGAGTTCTGGGAACACCACCCATAATACATCTTACTTGCTTGACCCAACTTGTTACCTGACTTATGGCCTAAATGACAATCATGCTGCTGTGGCATGGCTGCATGTGGCCCCTGCTTATCCTGTGCTGGGAGCAGGACCCACATGCCCTCATTTTCCAGCACCCCCCATGGAAAGCATACTATATATTTACCCTAACTCAGACTATAGCATTTAGTCAATTTTCTCCTTTCTCTAATTTTTCTTCTCTCTCTGACACCATTGGCTCATTTTGTTTTAATTTCCTTTCACTTTGCTTCTTTTACAAAATTGAACATTAAACATTTCTCCTTTTCCCTCTTAAAAAAAAAAAAAAAGCTAACTAAAACTAAAATGCCAGACATTGTCTTCTTATTCATATATGGCTCCTAAAACAGTATTTGTGTGTCAGCAGCAATACAGAGAAAAAAGTATTTCTCATCCCTGCTTTAATTGGCACTTTCTGGAACTACGAACTCAATGTTAAATAATTGTGGCAGATGACAAAACCCTTTCCTTGGTCATACATCACAAGGTATAAAGAGAGCTTGGTAGAAGCTGAACCTAACGCAAGTACAGACACTTACAGACACTCTTCGAACAAATTTGAACAGGACTGAAAAGGACGCTTGGAGTACTGAGAAAGGGAACTTGAAGACAATCTTGGGCAGGGTATCTCCAGCACCGGCTTAAGTAAATGATCTCATACATACTAAAAATCCCACAAAATAGTTAAGAACCAATTCACAGACAAGAAGTGTATGGAAAACATGAGAGTGGAGGGTTAAATAATTTCTGAATACCCCAGTCTAGGGGTGATCACTCCGACCTCTGAATTCCTATAACTATATATGTGGTACCCAATCCAGACTTGCTCTTGAAATGCTTATCTTACGTGCTAGGTGATACGTTCCTTGGCTGTCTATTTCACCTCTATAATATCCCTCTGGCAGGCATATTTAAAAAAACAATCTCATGCAACCATCTTGTGATTTTCTGATGTTAATTTACTTTCCCAGGTAGGTTTCCTCATCATGTTCTTAGCAATTACATATATCATTTAAAAATACTCTAAGTGTTATACAAGTAATACATATAGTACAGTTTAAATAGTAATGAGACCTTTTTCCCAGAATCTTATCTCATTTTATGAGTGGCAAAGCTAAGACCAAACACCAGAAAGTAATCTTTCCCTAAGATCAAAAACACACTTCTACAATAACAAGCATCTTAGAATACATACATGCCACAAAATGTGCATTTATATCATGCTCTACATTTGCAAAGTAATGTCACACACTCTTTCCTCATTTAAGCTCCACAATTTTACCAGGGAGTAAAATTGAGTAAGTTACCTGAGGGAACTAATTATTGAGTACCTACTGTTCTATGACCCATGATTAGCAAATATAATCAAAATTAACACACACTGCGGCAGCAACTTCATGATGCACAACACTGATTTTAAAAATATGCCTGCCAGAGTTAAATAGGTGAGATTACTTATCAAATAAAAAATTGTAGGGATCTTGTCAGAATATGACTCATTAGGTCTTGGGCAGGACCTGAGTTTTCTAACAAGCTCCCAGGTGACAATGATGCTGTTGGTCTGCACTTGGATAGCAAAGTTGTAAGATTCATAAAGAATTAACCCTAACTAGCACTACTAGCTAAAACTACATCCTTCCATCTCAATGTCTCTGAAGTGATACTATTATCATTCCTACTTCACAGACAAGACTAGGGCACAGAGAAATGAACTTTCCCTACATCACAAGGCTGATATGTGGGGAACCAGGATTCAAACTCTGGCAGACTGAGTCTGCAGGGCACTCTTAACCCCTACACATTATCTTAGTTAACACGCAGATCAGAATTCGAAGCCAGTTGTCATCTTCGGTATCATTCTTCCAAGTCGGGTCCTGCTATAATTGTGTCTGGGGTCAACATAATGCCATAGAGCAGGGGAAAGAGACAACAGAGCCTCCCTCTCAATACAGCAGGATGGGTGGGGAAGCGGCGGCCGGGGCCTGGAGGGACCTCCACGCCACCGAAACCCGGACCACGTTCTGGACAGCAGTGGGTCAGCCGGTAGGCGGGCGTAAGGAGGCGGGTCCTGCGCCAGGGAAAGGTTCCGGGCGGGACATACCAACGCGCGGAGGGGTTTCCAGGGACGAGGGCTTCGTTGCCGCCTCCGCGCCTTGAGCCGAAGCTGAGGAACTTACTCCAGCCCTCGGCTCCCTTACGGAGTGCTGAGGTACCTGGGCTCTCTTTCGCCATAGCCGTCTCCTTAGAGACTCTTTCCCCGGCCCCTCGGTCGAGTGGGAGGCCCCGGAAATGGGGATCCGCGATACCTGGCCAGCTGGGGGTAGGTGTGGGAGGGGCAAGAGTGTCCAGTCGCTTTACCAACTGTACTACGTCCCACGCAAATCCACCCACACCTTTGCCGCCGCCGTAGCTCTTACCAGCTCTTTGGGCGGCTTCTCCTGGGTTTTCCCAAACAGCCCCATGGCTTACTGAACTCGTGTTGCCCCTTCCGGCTTTCCGTTCCCTGCTCCCAGGCAGGTCACGGGCAGCCGCCGGGGCGGGGCCGGTGAGAGCAAACGAGTACAGTCGCCCGGAGAAGGGAGCGGCCGCAGTTAGGGTGCTACGCATGCGCAGAACCGGGTTGGGCGGAGTTCTGTCAGATTACGCAATTGCGCATATTCTGGGTGGGGCGTTCTAGAGGGAGGCAGAGAATTAGGTGTGTTTTCGTGAGGTGTGGAAGTGATTCATTTGGAAGGCAGAAATTTATTGACTACAGCTGGTGATTACAGCTGCTCCTGATAACTTCTCCTACACCTATGTGTTGTTGTGCTGGAAGTCTGTATCTCTACCCAGAAAAGGTACATTTACAACCACTTTCAGAACAGCTTCACCCTGTGTCCTGTAGGCACCTCACAGGCAGCAACCACCAGACCTACTCCTCCGCTCTGTTATCAACACCATTACCTAGTCAGTAAAACCTGGGCATCCTCTTCTGTCTCCCTCTTACCAGGACCCAACCATTGTAACTTTTCAATTATGTTTAAACTCCAGTCCTCGTCTTTCCATCCTAAGTGTCACAGCTTTTATTCAGACCATTGCCATTTCCAATGTGAATGATCCCTACCTGGCGTGCGTGCGTGCGTGCGTGCGTGTATGTGTGTGTTCTCCTACACTCCACATGAACCATGACCTTAATCAGGTTCTCAGAAGAATCTGTGACTAAAATGGACTCTCTCTGCTGTCATTACTTCACCTCATGATGGTGAAGAGCCCACTCCTTTAGTGCCTCAACCCCATATTCCCATCTCTTGTGGAAATGTAAAATGGTACAACCACTTTGAAAACATTTTAGCAGTTTCTTAATATGCCAAATATACACCTATCTCATGCCATTGCAATACTAGCTATATACCCAAGGGAGAAAAAAACATATGTCCTTATAAGGACTTGTACATGAATATTCATAGCATCTTTATTTGTAATAACAAGAACTGGAAATCCAAATGTCCATCAACAGGTGAAAGNGGCAGTGTCACTGGCCCTCATATGTGGGATCCGAACCGGGGCCCTCTGGCGTCCCAAGCCAGTTCTTAACCATCGCGCCACTCGGCCAGCCCGGAAAATTATTTTTTAAATATCCCTTCTTCCCCCCAAAAGGAAAGACACAGACTGGGAGAAAATATTTGTAATACATATTTTGGACAAAGGACTTATATCTACAATATATAAAGAACTCCTATACTTCAATAAGAAAAAGACACACAGCAACCCAATAGAAAAATGGGCAGAAGATTTGAACAAAGGCTTCAAAAAAGTGGCTGATAAACATATGATAAGGATCTCAGCCTCACTGGTCATTGGAGAAATGCAAATTAAAACCACAGAGCTATCTATACACCCACCAGAATTGCTAAAATTAAAAAGTTATAACATCAATCTTAGTAAGAATGTGGACGTCTACGACTGCCATATGCTGCTGAAGAGTGTGTAAATTGGTACAACCACTTTAGAAAACTGTCAGCACCTATCAAAACTGAACTCAATACCCAGAAATTCCACCCTTCACAGAAATTTGAATCTATGTAAACCTGTCATATACAAGAATATTCATAATATTATTTGCAATTGCTGAAAGCTGGAAAACCATGGCATGTTTACAATGTAACACTACACAGTAATGAAAATGAACAAACTGCTGCTACACACACGAGATGAACCTCAAAAATATAATTTTAAATGAAACTATACCCAACACACTACATGCTATATGATTCTATTTGAATAACATTCAAAGAGGCAAAACTAACCTATGATTTTAGAAGTTATCATAGAGATTACATTTGGGGAAGATGGTGGAAGTGGTGACCCTGAAGGAACTAGGGCAGATTTCTGGGATGTGGCAATTCTGTTTCTTGATGTGGGTGATGTGTTGACTTTGTGATAAAATAGGCACATTGAAAATTTATATACTTTTATGGGTAGATATTCCCCTTCAGTAAAAACTTTAGTTAAAGGGGAAAAAGACCATTTTCCCTAGATGGCTGAAAGTGGTTAAAGAAGGAACAGATGGTGAAGGTACTGTCCATTTGATCCATCATTTCGTTTTCCCATTCCTCTGCTTTTTAACTGATTAGTAGATGTCATGAGGGATCAAAAGCCTTGTCCATTTCCCATCTACAGTTCCCACCTATAGGAATGTTATTCCAGAAAACACTAGTACTGCATTCAGACTATGAAATAATTCTCGGGTAAACAAGCAACATAGTTAACACCACATTCTCTTTGACTAAAAACTCAAAAGTGGGCCGGCCGAGTGGCACGTTGATTAAGAGTTGGCTTGGGGCTCCCAGCTCTGAGCAGCAGGGCCCCAGTTCGGATCCCACATGCAGGCCAGTGATGCTGCGCCCTCTACGGCTAAGATGGTGAACAACAGCTCGACCTGGAGCTGGGCTGCCATGAGTCGGCGNAAAGTACTTCAGATATTAGAATTCTCAAATGCAGAATAAAAATAAGCTAAGCTTAAAATGTTCACAGAAATAAAGGAGATACTTGAAAGGAACAAGAGACCATTAAAAATGGCCAGGTAAACTTGAAAAATAATTAAATAATTGAAAAATACAATAATGGAAATAAAAAGTGTAGTCACTGAATAAACCTCAATGAATAAATCAAACTGCAGATTACAAATAACTGCAGAAAGAAAAAATATAATATCTATGAATATCATATTTATGAATTATACAAAATGGCTTGGAAAGAAACTAAGACATGAGTATATAAGAAAGAAGATAAGACAGGAATGTTAGAATGTAGATATCCATTATATGTTCCATTATAAGCTAGCAAAACTTTGTAGTACCCACATGCATGGCTGCCTCCTGTGGAGTGAGTGGGGCATTGCTATGTGTGTACATAGGCTGCCCCACTTAAAGAGGGTGCAGAACTAGCAAAGTGCAGCTGTGCATGCACACAAGACTGCCCCACTAGAGAAAGGGCAGAGCTAGTAGGGCAGTGAGATGCAAGCATGCACAGCAGCCCTGCCCAGACTCTACTCCGACAATAGACAATTCAAGCAACAGGGCATGCCAGGGCAAGCAACTGACCAGCCCTATTTATACCAGGCTGCCCCACCTGGAACCTACTCCTTCAGCCCAGGCAAATACACCAGACACCATGCCTGTCCACCCTGACTACAACTAGCCTGTCAAAACTATTCAACACCAGTCTACATAGACACCACCTTTTCAAGACTGGGAGAGATAGCAATTCCATCCAACCTATAGGAACAAACCCAGAAAGTCAAACAAACTAGAGAGACAGAGACTATGCCTCAAATGAAGGAACAAGAAATAAGTGGAGAAAAACCCTAATAAAATGGAGATAAATAATTTGCCTGATAAAGAATTCAAAGAAATGGTCAAAGGATGCTCAACAAACTTGAAAGTAGAATACATAAACTCAGCACTTCAACAAAGAGATAGGAAATGTAATAAAGAACCAATGGGAGATGAAGAATACAACAATGGAAATAACACATAAGAAAGAATCGACAGAAGTTAATATAGAAGAATGGACTAGCAAACTGGAAGACAGAATAGTGGAAATTATCCAATCAGAATAGCAAAATGAAAAAAGAATTTTAAAAAATTAGGATAGTATAAGAGATCTCTGGGATAACATCAAGTGCCCCAATATTACGTTATAGGGATCCTAGAAAGAAGAGAGAAAGGGGCAGAAAGAATATTTGAAGAAATAATGCCTTAAAACTTTCCTAATCTGGGGAAGGGAACAGTCATCCAGGTCCAAGAAGTACAGAGAGTTCCAAACAAGATGAACCCAAAGAGACCCACACCATGACATCTTGTAATTAAAATGGCAAAAGTTCCTTTTCACGAAGATGATGCTGACAGTGAAGAAGGAAGCCCCTGCCCCTCCCAAAGCTGAAGCCAAAGCAAAGGCTTTGAAGGCAAAGTAAAGCAGTGCTGAAAGGTGTCCACAGCCACACAAAAAAAGATACGCACGTCACCCACCTTCTGAAGGCCCAAGCCACTGCAGCTCCAAAGGCAGCCCAAATATCCTTGGTACAGTGCTCCCAGGAGAAACAAGCTTGCCCACTGCGCCATCATCAAGTTCCTGTGACTACTGAGTCAGCCATGAAGAAGACAGAAAACAACAATACACGTGTGTTCATTGTGGATGTCAAGACCAACAAGCACCCGGTAAAACAGGCTGCGAAAAAGCTCTATGACATCGACATGGCCAAAGTCAACAACCTGATCAGGCCTGATAGAAAGAAGGTTCGACTGGCTCCTGACTATGATGCTTTGGATGTTGCCAACAAAAGTGATATCATCTAAACTGAGTCCAGCTGGCTAATTATAAATATAAAAATTTTTCACTGTAAATAAAAAAGGGCAAAAGTTAAGGATAAAGACACAAAGGCAGCAAGAATGAAACTAGTCNTACTAATCTAAATGAGCATCTTTTGTATTGGCTACTTGAATTTCTTCTGTGAATTGCCTCTTTGTATCCTTTGCTCATTTTCCAGTGAATTGTCTCCCTCCCTCTTTTCCTCCCTCTTTCCCCCTCTCCCTCTCCCTCTCTCTCTCTCTCTCTCTCTCTCTCTCTCTTTTTTAATGGGAAGGGGCTCTTTGAAAATGAGAGATCTGTGGGAAAATTTTAAAGACCTCTTCACCATATTACTCTCTTTTTTTCGAGAATGAACTATAAGGCACAGCAATTTTTCAGGTAGAAGGACACTGGACTTCCAATTACTCAATATTTATCAAATGTCTACTATGTGACAGGCATTCTACAGGCTCCAGGAAAACTACAGTGAACAAAGAATACAATCTGGTTAGAAGGACAGTGATGATAAATAAAAACAATGGTGATAAACAAAATAGAGTAGATTACTACAAATGTACAAAACTCTGACAGTAAGAACATGGTGATCAGTGCACCTTTTCTGAGCAGGTGATATATAAGCTGCAACCAGAAGGATGAGCCAGCAATGAGATGAAGAGTATCCAGTGCAAAAGAAACAGCATGTGCCTAAGAGCCTTCCCAGTTTCTGGGTGGAGATTGTGGGCCACAGGCATTTCAGTTCCTAAAGCTGCACTTGTTCTAAAGTTGGTCATCAAGGACAGAGGCCAAACAGAGCTACATATACTCTGTACTCAGGTCCCAATATTGTTTTGGTATGCTTCAGGAAGCATGCACCAGATCTCCCACCTGCTAAGACTCACATCTGAGGAGGTGGGAAGAACTAAGTGAGCAGGCATTCTAGCTCTTGGCTTCTGCCAAGCACAGCAAGTGTTGAACAGGATTACACTCCCCTGCCATATGTTCACATAGGTGTTTATTCACACACATTTTCAAAGGCTTTATGTGCATTCTCCTCCTGATCCCTGAAAAATATTATAAATACATGCATATCCTTGACTTGAGAGGTACTGCAATGCCTGATGCTTTAAATCTTCCCCTGATTTTAAAGTGAAAAGTAGAAAGGACTATTTTTCCTCCATTCTCTGATTTGTCTTGAGTCTTTCAGTAAGACTTCTAATCTTTGGATGCTTCCTGGCTCACAACTATTCCCCACTTACTACATAGATTGTTAAATGAAATACTTCGGGCAAGAAAATCACAACCCAATTTTTGGCAGGAATTTTGGAATAATAAGACCAAGATACACTTTGTTTTATACAACAGATAGAGTCTTAAAATGTTAGATCTAAAGTGACCTTTGGAGAATCGAATTCCTGCCCATAACTTACGTAATAATTTTGGAGTGGATTTATCTTCATTTCTGACTAACCATCAGGTTCCATGGGCTCCTAACCACAGTCTGTGACTTGAGATAAGGCAAAGAAAGACCCTGAGTCATCTCCTGCCTATTCCCAACCTTCTTCCACCAACCTTGCAATGACCCTTGTATTAGTTTCCTATGCTGCTGACAAAGAATGACAAACCAGGTGGTTTAAAACAGAAATGTACTCTCTCATAGTTTTGGAGGCTTTAAATCCAAAATAAGGTGTCAGCAGTGCCATGCTCCCCCTGAGACTCTGGGTAGACTCCTTCCCTACCTTTTCCTAGCTTCTGGTGGTGGCCTTCAGTCATTGGCATTCCTTGGCTTGCAGCTGCATCACTCCATTCTCTGCCTCTGTCATTACATGGTGCTGAATTAGTCAGCTTGGGCTGCCATAACAAAATACAGTAGACTGGGTGGCTTAAACAACAGAAGTTTAATTTCTCATAATTCTGGAGGCTAGAAGTCTGAGGTCAGTGCCAGCATGGTCAGGTTGTGGTGAGAGATCTCTTCCTGGCTTAGGAATCTCACTGTGTCCTCCCATGGTATAGCGTGCTTGGTGCCTGTTCCTTAAGGGCACTAATCCCATGAAGGTCCCACCCTCATGACCTCATCTAAACCTAATGATCTCCCAAGGGCCCTATCTCCAAATACCATCACATTGAGGGGTAGGGTTTGTACACATAGGTTTGGGGAGGACATTATTCAGTCGATAGCAATGTTCTCCCTTCTGTGTCTCTCCTTCTCTTCCTATAAGCACACCAGTCATAAGAAGGGCCCACGTTAAATCCAGTATGACCTCATCTTAACTGATTACATCTGGGAAGTCAGAGTAATCACTACAGCCATCCACATTGCCCTCTACAGCACTATTTCTACCACTAAAGCTCCTCTCATGGGGGAATTCACACTTTCCCTTATATCTCCACAGCACAGCAGAGACAAAGCCTGAACTTAAAAAAAAAAAAGTCCAACTGGAATATTTAAGCAATACTTTACTGACGTCTCCAAAAACAGCATCAGAATTAGAAAGGTGGCATGCAACTTATACATTTCAACATTATGGTAGACAGGTTAATCTGAAAAAACCCACTGCAAACACATAGAGAGTCTTGATAAAATACAATCAGAATTATTTTATGTGCATGGTTGATCTCTCAAAAAAAGTAAGAGATGTACACTGCAGTGGTGAGGCATCTACAAGGGTTGTAAATGTCTATTACATTGTTTTGTACACCTGAAACTTATACTAAATAAATAAATGACAAAAAAATTAAATCAGAAAAAAAATAAATAAGTAAAAAAATAGAGAAATCAGTAATATCTTCCAATAATGGAAATCTTTTTTGTGTACTTTAAAAAATATGTAGCTTATAGACAGTAAAGTGCACAAGTTTTAAGTGTAAAATCTGATATATTTTTTGTGTATATACCTGTAAAAATAATATGTAGGTCAATATTTAAAACATTTCCAACATCTTGGATGGCTCCATCTTGCCTGTTTCTA
>NW_017732353.1:201720-205102 GCF_001890085.2 Hipposideros armiger | reverse complement strand
TATGAACTGCACTTAGAAAAACTAGATGTAAGGATCGAGAGAGGAAAGATGACTAGGTAACTGCAGGAGCCTTTACTCATACTAGAACTATAGATGGAGGACATTTAGGTGGATGGATAATTAGTAAAGTTTGGACATAATATGATTGAGAAGCTGTAATTGTTAAAAGATTAATTTGCTATATAACAGGGAGAACCAAAAATGCAATGACTTAAATAGAAGTTTATTTGTTTTTTTGGAATAGTCTAGTGATCTCCGTATTTGGGTAGTTCTGCTCTGTGAGGTCATGCAGGGACCCAAGTTGGTAAGGCAGCTCTGTGTACTAGTCACAACTAACTTTCAAATTTGCATCAATTATCACCATATCTAGCAGGCTGGAAGTAGAGATGATGATAATACTCATACCCAGTGTTTTAAGTCAAGATCTGTAAGTGGCATGCATCACTTGCTTACATTGCATTGGTCACATCTAACTACAATATAGGTGATAGCTGGGTATTTGTAGCTAAAATTATATTATTAATGGAAGAATGGGAGAATAGATTGTGGTAGGGTTTGTCGTGGGGGACGACAACAATAAGCAAATCTGCCATGGATGTCTGTGGGTCATCCAAGTGAAATGCTCAGCTGATAGCTTTATATAGGGATCTGGTATTGAATAGAGTGTTCGGGAATGGAGATGTGGACTCAGAAGCCATCAGCATATAAGTGGTAGTCAAGGACATGAGTAGTGATAAAATCACCCACCTGAATTGAGACCTGGAACAGAACCTGGGGGAACAACTCTGAAGAAGCAAGGTAGGAAGAATACCCCAGGAAGGAAATTATGAAGGATCAGAGAAGTAGGAGGAAAAACCAAGTAGAACAGTACCAGAGAAGCCTAAGGGAAAGAAATTTCAAGGAGTAAGTGGTCAACAAAATCACCAAATGCAGAGATCTCAGGTAATATAAGTACAAAAATGTGTTCCTGGATTTAATTATTAATTCAATTGGATTTAACCCAATCAATATATGAAGAATAAACAAATGAATATTGAATGAAGTAATAAAGGTTTAAAGGATTAACAATAAAAACAAAAGGACAGGTTAGGGTGATGAAAGAAGGTGATTTTTAGTGGGGCTATAGCTGACATATAATTAGCCATGAATTGATAATTATTGAAGTTGGGTACATCAAGATTCATTATATTAATCTCTACTTTCGTGTGTGATTGAAAATTTCCAAGGAAAATTATTTTATTTTTTTAATTCTTATTGGGGAATTGGAGAGATGGGAACAGTGCTGGGGAATTGGGGGGAGGGGAACAGACAAGTTGCTGTTGCGTTGTTCTTCAGTCTAGTTGTGGAGGACGTTGCTTCACTGGCCCAAGTTGGCACCATCATTGCGCTCTTCCCGGGCGAGGCAGATCAGTCGCCGGNCTAATGAGAGTATGAAAAGATGATCAATTCCCAGACAAGAAAAAGCTAAAGGAGTTCATCAATACCAATCCAATATTGCAAGAAAAGTTAAAGGGACTTCTCTAAGAAGAAAAGGGAAAAAACACATAAATATGAATAAAATGGCAATAACTACATACCAATCAATAATCACTTAAAATATAAATTTATTAAATGCTCCAATCAAAAGACATAGGGTGGATGAATGGATAAGAACAACAATACCCATACATATACTGTTCACAAGAGACCTACTTCAGATAAAAAAAACACACAGAGACTGAAAGTAAAGAGATAAAAAATATATTTCATACGAATGTAAACAAACAAACAAAAACAAAAAATCTGGAGTAGCAATACTTATATCAGATGAAACAGACTGTAAGACAAAGGCTGTAATGAGACAAAGAAGGACGTTTCATTATGATTAAGGGGTCAACCTAACAAGAAGCAATAACCCCTGTAAACATTTATGCACCAAATGTAGGAGGTTCTAAATATATAAAGCAAATATTGACCAACATAAAGAGAGAAATCAATAGCAATACAGTCATAATAGGGGACTTTAACACCCCATTGACATCAATGGATAAATCATCCAGACAAAAAATCAACAAGGAAACGGTGGCCTTAAATAACATATGAGACCAGATGGATTTAATTTCTTAGAGAATTTTACCCCAAAAGCAACAGAACATATACATTCTTTTCAAGCACAAATGAAACATTTTCCACAATAGGCTACACATGAGGCCACAAAATAAGTCTCAGTAAATTTAAGAAGATTGAAATCATCTTTTCCAAACTATTCCAAAAAATTGAGGGGGAGGGAAGGCTCCCAAGCTCATTTTATGAGGTCGATATTACCCTGATACAAAAACACATTACAAAAAAAGAATATTATAGGCCAATATCCCTGACGATCATAGATGCAAAAACCCTCAACAAAATATTAGGAAACAGAAGTCAGTAATATATTAAAAAGATCATATACCAAGGTCAAATGGGATTTACTCATGAGATGCAAGGTTGGTCCAATATCCACAAATCATAGAACGTGATAGACCACATAAACAAAATGAAAGATAAAAATCATATGATATATCAATAGAAGCAGAAAAAGCATTTGACAAAATCCAGCATCCATTTATGATAAAAAGTTATAGCAAAGTGGGAATAGAGGAAACATACCTCAACATAATAAAGGCCATGTACAACAAAACCTACAGCTAATATCATATTCAATGGGAAAAACTAAAACCTAAAACACAAGAATGCCTACTTTCACCATTTTTATTCAACATAGTATTAAGTCCTAGCCACAACAATCAGACAAGAAAAAGAAGTACAAGACATCCAAATTGGAAAGAAAGAAGTAAAATTATCATTTTTTGCAGATGGCACAATATAGAGAACCTTAAAGAGTCCACCAAAAAACTATTAGAACTGATAAATCAATTCTGTAAAGTAGCAGGATACAAATTTACTATTCAGAAATCAGTTGCAGTTTTATACACCAATATTGAACTATCAGAAAGAAAAATTAAGAAGACAATCCCATTTAAAATTGCATAAAAAATATCTAGGAATAAATTTAAAATACCAAGAAAGTAAAAGACATGTACTTGGAAAATTGTAAGACACTGAAGAAGATACAAGTAAATGGAAGCATTTATTGTGCTCATGGATAGGAAGAATTAACATTGTTAAAATGTCCATACTGCCCAAAGCAATCTATAGATTCAATCTCTATCAAAATACCAATGGCATTTTTCACAGAACTAGAACAAATATTCCTCAAATTTATATGGAACCACAAAAGGCCCCGAACAGCCAAAGCAATCTTCAGAAAGAACAAAGTTGGAGATGTTATGCTACCTGATATCAAAATATACTACTACAAGACTATCGTAATCAAAAGAGTATGGTACTGGTGTAAAAACAG
>NW_017732353.1:186190-196775 GCF_001890085.2 Hipposideros armiger | reverse complement strand
TTTTTTCCTTTCTTAAAATGTGTATACATTTTTTTTGGCAACCTCTGTATCTATATCCACCCCCCCCAATAGATCAATTAGATACATTTCCTCTTAAAGGAATGTAACTGAATAAATTATTGCAGTCTTTTTCAGCCCTTAGAAAGGATCCTTTCTCCAATTTCTGTATAAACCAGTCTGGTGCATATTATGCATAAACTGTCTTTTGCTTTAGTCATATGACCTCTCACCCGTTCCATATCCATGAAAACAACAGCAGAGTCTGTGAAAATCTGCCCTCATTCAGTAACAAGAGAATATGCTTGGCTGAAGCAGAAGAAAGCTGCTCCCATGTTTTTGTTCCCTCCTTTCTGGAGATAGGGTAATTCAGTTTGGAGCTGAACTCATGAGGATGGCCTTTAAAACCTTACACTTCACAGGTTTCTCTAAATAAAAATCCTGATGAAACAGGTGCCAGTTTGATGAATAAATGTAAATATCATAACATATTTCAAAGCAAGTAGGTTATATTAGGACTAGTTTTTTCAACAGATGAGCCGATTCATTCTCTTTCCCAAAGGTAGTCACATGTGTCCAACTAAGTGTCCAAATCTGAGCTTGCAGCACCTGCTGTTGTTACATTGCCTGTTAACTGCATGCTTTTCTGTGGATCCGGGCAGGGGGACTATTTACAGATTTTTGCAAATGTAGCATGCTTTTTGTTAGATGAGTGTACAAATTTAGTCATAACAAGCATATCAACAATCTAAATTAAGGCAGAAGATTGGACAAAACAGCTTTCACATTTGCTTCCAACACTCAGATTCTATTATTTTAAAAAGGAAAACTGTAAGAACCACCCTCTTTTTTTTTCTTTCTCATCGAACAAAGCAAGATGTTTTAAAGCAAAGCAATATACATCACCATGTTCAATACTAACAAATCATTTGAACAATATGGTTTTAAAGGCCCAAGATATTGCTGTGTGTGGCATTTTAATAGGTGTCTCCTATCCAAGCCTCTAGCAACAAAGCTAGGAGTCAGCTTGAGGTATTTTGTTCCAGAAACCTATTGCTTTAGCTACTTGGCTCAGGAAATAAGTAAAGCTAAATGGAGAGCATTTAAACAATAAAAACAGAAGCAGCCCTGAAAACATCAGAGTTCTAACTTCCCTTTTGATGTGTCTGAAACTCTACTTTGTAAAAGGACCTCACAAAACTCCAAATGTTACCCATGTGGAAACGTCACCAGACTCTGCTTTATCACCAAATAGACAGTTCTCAAAGTACACTACCAAATGAAGAGCTCATAGAATTTTACTAACAGTAGTGACACTGACTAGATGTATACTGTACATGTAAGTCATTCTTCTGTTATACAACTGATGGCATGGCCTATGGCAGAACCAGTTAAGACTGTTAGGCATTAACCTTTTAAAAGGGAGACAAGGAACAAGATTTCTGTCTTTCCCACTCATCCTCCTAAATGAGTTTTCCAGGAAACAGCATCTTTTCACTTTGTTAAAACGTTTTAACTACTTTGACTATCATAATGAATTTTCCCCACTTCTTGTGCAAATAATACTAGTAAGTTGTTTTTTGTGATGACACAGTCATTGTTGGCAAGATAGTGATATCCTCTCAGGAAATTATTTGCCACTGCACTACCTGGCCACAAACTACTGTTTTTTGTTTTGGTATTTCTTTTTCTCCTTTAATACCTTCTACACTTTAGTATCAAACTATTGTGTTGATAAGTTCTTTGCCTGGCCTGCCTCTAGCAGTCTTCACCCCTACTCTATAATCGCTATACATGTAGCTTCTATTCTATAGACTAGGAAGCTAGATCACCAAGCTCATTCAAATTCCATGTAAAGTAAGAATAAATTTTCTGAGTCAGTATCTGTACAGCTCTTCATTTAGTCAGCAGATGCTTATAAGAAAATATTAAGTGTCCATCACTGATTAAAATGGATACAGATATGGTATATGTATACAAAGAAATATTATTCAACCATGAGAAAAAAGGAAATCTTGCCATTTGTGACAACGTGGATGGACCTTGAGGGCATTATGCTAAGTGAAATAAGTCAGAGAAAGACAAAACTGTATAATATCACTTATATGTGGAATCCAAAGAAGCCAAATTCACAGAAACTAAGAGTAGAATGGTGGTTGTTCCCAGAGGATAGGGGGTGGGGAAAAGGGGAAATGTTGGTCTAAGAGTACAAACTTTTAGTTAGAAAATAAATAAGTTTTGGGGATCTAATGCACAGTATTGTGATTATAATTAACAATATTGTATTATATACTTGAAAGTTGCTAAGACAGTAGATCTCAAATGTTCTCATCACAAAAAAGAAATGGTAATTATGTGATGTAATGGAGGTGTTAGCTAATGATACAGTGGTAATCATATTGCAATATATAATGTATCAAATTAACACATTGTATACTTTCAACTTACACAATGCTGTATTTCAATTATATATCATCAATAAAGCTCAAAAAATAAAATAAAAAAAACAAAGAAAACACTAGTGCCTGAACTTTGACATCTCTTTGGATATGTTTCTATTTTTAAGCTTACTTTTGTACTTCATTATTAAATATGCTGTAAACTCAGATACCCTCTATGTCAATACTAAGAGTATATGAGGTGTAATAAAAAAATATGGTGACTGTTTAAATTAAAAATAAATTATTACAGTAAAAGACACATTGCTATTAATCCCCCTGAAAATCTTCCCCCTTGCTTCGAACACTTATCCCATTGTTCTTGCCATTTTCTGAAGCAGTTCTGTAAGTCCTCTTTTGTGAGTGTCTTTAGTTGTGCTGTTGTGGCTGCCTGGATGTCCTGAATCATTTTGACTTTGGGGAAGAGCCAGAAATCGCGTGGTGCCAGATTCGGTGAATAAGGTAGATGAGGACACACTGTAATGTTTTTATTTGATAGAAATTGCCATACCAGAGCAATGTACCAGAGCAATGTGTGACTCGGAGCCTTTCTGTTGTTATCACAAAATATAGTGAATGCTGCTGCCAAGTGCCATCCAATGGTAAGGCAGGGATCTTCAATATGGGAAGGGGCGCATGGAATCTTACTAAGTGTGTGAGACAAGTTTCAACTTGTTCAGTGCAGTCAGTCGGGTGTGAGCTATGGTTGAGAGAAGGTGTGTTTTAAAGTGTGCCATAAATCATCCTCCATCATGACAACACTCTGTGTCACACATTGTTTCTGGTATGGCAATTTCTGTCAAACAAAGACATCCACCTTATTCACTGGATCAGGCACCATGTGGCTTCTGGCTCTTCCCCAAAGTCAAAATGGTTCAGGACATCTAGGCAGCCATGACAAGTGCAACTAAAGACACTCACAAAAGAGGACTTCCAGAACTGCTTTAGAAAGTGGCAAGAACGATAAGTGTTCGAAGTGAGGTAAAGTAGCTTGAGAGGGTTTAAAGGCAATTTGTCTTTTCCCATAATAATTTTTATTTAAACATTCACTGTATTATTTTATCACATCTCATATTTTAAAACAAACTGTAAATAAGAATATTCAAGCACCAGTTGTCTAATATATAATGCAAAGTGCCTATTATCCCATCATACATATAAACTAAGAGAACTTGACAATAACAATCATGTAAGTTAGCACCAGCATAAAGGACAATATAATTTTGGCAAGAGGCAGTTTCCCATAGTTGTTTTTTCCACAAACACACTTACTTCTAAGTGAAAATATGGTAGAAAGAGCCCTGAGCAAGATACAATCTTATCCAGAGATTACAAAAAAGCCACCACCAATTTTGATTTGCTGACACAATCTTTTAAAAAAGTATTTGTAGGTGGAGCATACACACTGTTGCCCCCACCATGCCTTACTCAAACTCTTGTTTCCCTGGGCCCTGATGACATTCAAATTAGAAAGCTGTGTCCTAGTTACATCTTTAACTACCTTGGTTGTCCTGAGCTCTTATCATCTATTAAGTGGGAATTCCTTCTGTTCTACTGGTTGCATAGGGATATTAGGAAGTAAAATAATCTACGATATATGAAACAATAAATATTTTTGGTGAGAATATAAGAAATTCCTAAACAGGTTATAATAAATCAATACATTTTAACAATTAAATTTCCATTTTTTTCTCTAAATTTTTAGTCAGATTCCAAAAGCAAATGTTAGTGTTGTAATAGATAACCCTCCAATTTCATAGATCTAACACAATAAAGGTATATTTTAGCTCCTGTAACAGTCCCACACTGTTAGCAGGACAAGAGGAGGATGGGTTGAAGGACCCACCTGAGGTCCGGGTTGTTTGCTTTTTGTAGGTGTCCACCTCTGCCACTGCTGTTGGACCTAGGTGGCAATGAGTTTCCTATAACAGCCCCTCTCTTACCATCTATTTTCTTCTTCTTGTCACTATAGCCCCACAAATCACAGAATCACCCTACACTTCACCTCTCTCTGCCTTTTGTCTCTTTGGGAGTTTTAAGGAATAATAAAATGGCCAAGGGTAAAATCGTGGAAGGAGAAAGATTATATGAATAGTCTTCCAGGCTCCCAAATAATCTAAAGAGATGAAAAGAAGTATATGACTGCAGGAAAAAGAAAATAGAATTTCTGTCTTGGAGCAAGCTAAAAATATCTTTGTCACTACAGATGGATACTAAAAATATAGTCTCTTTTGTTTTATTTTTTTCTACCTACACTAATTTGGTGGTAAAAAGTTTGGTAAAGGGCAAAATTACAATAGATTTTAAAAATTCAAGCCACTAACTACTTACTGAATATCTACTCTGGGTCTAATATGTTAAGAATATAACAGTAGATTATACCATTACTCCTGCCTTCGGGGAGCTTATCCTTAAGGAAAAAGACTTACTTACACAAGAAATAGCCTGACAGTAGAAAAACATTTGAGAACAATCATATGTCCTACTATTACAGTTAACCATAGAGTTCAGTAACAACAAAGCCCACATACTTGGAACTGTAGTTCATTAAACTCAATAGGTTGCTCTAAGAATTCAAACTTTCTTTTTACACACAGTTAAAGTTTAGTCTGTCAACCCAGGTTATTTCCTTCAATTCTCCACCTCCAGGAACATCTGATAAAAGCATTATTTACTATGCTTAGCAATTAAGGGATGAGTCAAGCAACATAATTTTTGGCTTTTTTTCCCCCGGAGTCAAGAATCATGTTTGACTTATCTGTGAAACTAACAAACCAGCAAAATACCTATAGAATTCAGACACCTTATCAAAAACAATTTAACATTGGAAAAGCTGTAAATTCTGGTTTTAAAATAATTTATTTCATAGGTCTGTTTTAATTTCATGTCTCAGAGCATACATTGCTTTACCAAGAGATGCTGGACAGAGATTGTAAAAAGGGAGGAAACATTTAGGATAAGAAACTGCCTCAATTCCACTTGAATTGGATCCTACTTTGTAAAGTCTTGCTAGGATAAATCTCTATCATACTTCTTTTGTGCTTACAAAAAACATTAACTTCTCACTTGCCAATGTTGTAAATAAAAATTTTTACAATTAAGTATGCATTCAATTGACATACAAGCAACCAAATAATTGTCATCAACATTAGCATAATGTGTATTTCCTGTCACTGTACTAACATTAAACTAAACTTCAAACCACAAAAACATTGTGACTAACATTAAAAAGGCAAGCTGTAAGATACTCAAAGCTTATAATGACAAATTGCACATGGTTAAGATGGGACATCATTTGACAAGGGCTGATGTTGTGCATATGGCTGCTTTTTTTTATAAGAAGGCCACCGGCAAACTGGGCAACAGTGTCGGCCCCCAGCCAACCACATTGCAATGCAATTCTGATGGAACACATGACCACAAGGCAACCCCATTAGCAAACATCCATTTTCAAAATTCTCTAGGCAAACAACACATTCAGTACAGTGCAGCATATCAGCAGGCCAAGTTAACCAATCAGGTTCCATATCTTCATTAGTGTTATATGATCCATATGACCTCCCCTTCCTTTCATACAGGCTGCTCTGACAATATTTATTGGCACATGAACAAGCCTCAGTACCACAGTGACTTGCTCTTCCTGGAGAACTGTGAACGACACTTTGTTTATCTTCAAATACTTCCTTCTCACTGCTAAAAGTGTCTGTGCTCTCGATATCTGAGTCATTTTCCGTATCGTGAGAACCCTCCAACATTTCCTCTTCAGACTGGACTCCAAGACACTTAAATTGCCACATTGGCAAGTTTTTTATATAATCAGTTGTTATCAAAGGGTGAAGCCAAAGGTCGGGGAAAGCTAACCGCTCCAAGAATAAGTCAGGGTCTTCATCCCAATCAGATTCTACAGGAAAGTTCTGAGAAGAAGCAATCGGGTGGAAGAGGTAGCTGGTGTACCAGTCCCACAGACTTGATAGCCACTCCAAGTTATTGGCGTTGACTTCATCATTGTTGTTGCGCCGTCTCTTTTTCTCAAAGTAATCAATTAGTAAACCATGTCCAAGGTATGTGCTGAGAAACAGGGCCGGGTGTGAAGAATAAAACATCCAGTCGGCCCTTACCCAGGAAGCCAGGGTGGTCGTATTGGAATATCTCAACAATTTTAAGCTATATTCATAAAAGCTATCTAAGTAAGGGAGCTGTAAAAAGCCCAACACCGGCAGCCAGGAAATAATTAATAGAGAATTATACGTCCCTAAAGTGCTTATGAGAACCACAAATCGCTTGATGGTAGCTCCTTGTGTAATAAATAAGTCCATCCAAGCCATAAGATTAACTAGAACCAAGCTCAAAACAAACAAATCATTTACTTCAGGTTGTAATGAGCGCAAAAATGAATCCATGGCCTGAAGGGATATAAATTCACCTGTGTGATTTCCATATCTGTAAATTCCTTCAGGAGTTCTAAGTATGTATGATGGCATGTTATGCACACCAATATCTGTCATATAACTCTTATTGTCCCAATTTTCCACATTAACAAAAATAAACTCAACTCTTCCAGTAAATTTTATACTTAGTGCAGAGAAGAAAGCTGGGGGTTGGTCAAGTTTTGCAAATAGGTATATTTTTACCCAATATTGATCACTTTTGTTCCATTCTTCTTTTAAATGTTCAGCATTATAAATGGTTTTGATCCGTGAAGCTGCATGAGCAGTTATCCACTTAAAAATGTGCTCTACTTCAATCTTGCGTCCACTGTATTCTTTAAGCATGACTTTCCCTTTAGAAGTACTTGTTTGTGGAACAGACATAATGAGTGTGGAGCGTACCCAGCCTCTTCTTTTGCAGTATCTATAAGAGAGTAAACTGTAAGTAAACAGCTAGGCTGCTAGATGAGCTAATTTGCTCATCTTCACTGTTATGCAAACAATCTGTCTTCCCCTGCTAAATTTCGTTAGCACTTGAAAGATACCCTCTCCCCAAATCAAATAACCTCTAAAAAAATCAAAAGTAGTACCAGTATCTGGCAGTTGTACAAGAGGAAAAGCAAGATATCTTTTTGTAGTTTCTTTGTTTTGTATCTCTGCTCCTTTTTTTTTTTTATTAAAGAAAAGTGTAGATTGCAAAGTCAAGGGAATCAGCAAATACTTCAGCATCTATTATGAACTTACAACTGCATTAGTGTTGATACGATTCAAAAGATAATGGGAAAATATTCCTGCTCACAAGGAACTTAAAATCCTATTAAGGAAACAAACCAAATATAAAGCTGTATATATTCTATTACAAAATGTCAAAAAAAAAAAAAGGGAATATCATTGGAAATTTGAACTAATGAAGGTTTCATGAAAGGTTTGGGAATTAAACTAGGTCCTTAAGGATGGTTAGATTCAGATAAGCAAAGAAAACAGATGATCCCACATGCTGACTCTGCCTTGAATGCAAGCTCTCTGATCATAGGAGTCATGCTGTACCCATTTACTAACCCAAGCACCCACCACAATGCCTGATGCACACGGGCACTGTCACAAAGTAATGTGCACAAAATCTCACCTAAAAAAGAGCAAGTCCCATAATGTTTTGTATTCTCTCATCTCTTTAATGAAGACCAGGAAGAAGAGTATTTAACACAGAGGAAACAAAGGTAGTAACTTTTCAGATTAAGAAGAGATTCAGTCCAAGCATGACCCTATTTTACAACAGAGCAAGTACAGAAGAATTTATCTAAAATCAAATCATTTGTTCAGATTTATCCATTACGGTCATGACTCCAAGCCTTTTGGAAATGGCCTGATTCTTACTATATTTGTGACATCCCTTCCCCGCCTAAAAAAAAGTAGATGAATGAAAAGAAATACTGAAAAATGAAACCAGCTGTCGTATTACAGTGGCAAGAATAAAACATTTTTAGAAATTAATTTTTCCCAAAAACCTACCAGGTGGAATTTTATGGTATGTAAATTTACCTCAATAAAGTTGAGTGAGTTGGGGGAGAAATATCTACCATGTGGATACATTTTTTTAAGGGCATAAGCAACTGTCTGGATGCATTTTATTTGTCACAGATTTGTAAATGGATAGAAATAAACACGGCTAGTAATAACTCTGGGAAACTATCTAGGTGACTCAGAATCAAAGACCACGACACAGCTTCTTGTTGAGTTGATTTACTTCCTTAACAAGATAGATTCCATTAATATCACTATTGCTTTAACTGAAATGGTTTGAGAATTATATATCCTACAAAATAAAATATCTTCTACCCCAACATATTTGTCTAATGCAAAATAATAATTTATCAAAATGAATTCTATTTTTATCCTCCCCCCAAAAGCAACAAGTTAAATGCATATAGATAATTGCCTTATTTACATCTTAAGTATCTTTAAATAGCTTAAAATTTTTAATTGCATGATACTTATGATGACACATTTCTATTCTTGGTCATTCTTTTTATCTTTGTAACCACTTCAGAGAATATTTGGCTTCTGGTTTGTGTTATAAATTCAATGACAGTCTTTCTGGTAGAAAACTTTACTCTAAAATAGGAAGTCTTAGTATTTATATTCATGTAAGAAAACAAATGTACTATGTGCTTTCTTTTCAGTTCATAGCTGAGTGATAGTTTTAAGGTTTATCATTCCAGATAGAATTTAAAAGTACCCAAGGAAAAATAATTCTGTATGTTATTATATATCTTTCAAATTAAATATTTTCCAGACTTGAAAAAACCTCTAATACTTATAAAACACCAGGCTAATATATATTTATCTAAACACTGCTCTAAAGAAACCCAAAACACAAATAAATCATATTAATTTAAAACCCTTACTGCTAAACAGAAATAAAGACTAATGCACATATTATTTTTTAAGAATGTTATATTGCTTTATATCTATATACAGACTTTTACTACCAATTGAGAAGAAAAACTTTTTAAAGGTCTGAATAAATTCAATAACAATGCCAGGAAGATATCCTCTACTTTTTAAAGTCAGGTGAGGTCACTGGCCTCCCTGGCCTTCCAGGGCTGTTCTCCTTCCTTTCCGGCCCTGCTTATAGCATGGGCCCCCATCCCTGATACTATCACAAAAGCTCTCCTGGCCTGTTTACCACTTAGCTCCTGCAACTCCAATGTCCTCCATCTACTCTTTACTACCCCTCCCCCTCTCCAAGCCCCTACAATACACACCCACTTCACTTTCTACTTTCTCCAGAAAAGAGAGCAGACAATAGACCTGAAAGGTACAGCCCCTCTGAGCCAGATCGCTTGCTTGGGGAATGAGAGGGATTAGGGCCAGGCAAGCTGGATAAGCAGGGAAAGAAATTAAAACTGTTGCCATGGGCAGTCAGACGCTACCCAGAGGTGGTGGTCCTGAATGTTCTTATGGAGGCGAAACAGGTCAGGAAAGTATTGCTGAACAATAGGACTGGTATACTGGAGAAGGCTGTCCTGGAAGCCACCCAGAGAAGGAACTACAGTAAAGGAAGAAACACACACAGTGGAGTAGAGAACTTTGGTGTTTTGAAAAATCCGAGATGGAAATGATGACTCCACTTTTCAACGTACAATTAAAACACTTGCCAAATAACACTATTCCCTGGCCAGTCACATCCTGCATTGACATTCTGAATATGATTTTCTATGTTCCTCTGTTTTGTTCTTCTATATCTCCATAATCCTCAAAAGAAGAAAAAAGTGACCTTGACTAAGCACAGCTTCTATGGCAAGAACAATTCTTACTCTAGTTGGAAGACTTTCCAAATAAAAAGGGAACATGAACATGACAATATTGAAACTGATACAATTAACTGTGTATCAAAATCTTCATCTCTGTGATGAAACTGAAGAAGGTAAAGTAAAAGTGCTTTTCTAATAACTAAAAATTATAGCTGAAAACAAAAAAGCAAAAGTTGCTCAAAAAATATCTCTTCCTTCATAAATAGGAAGTGGTATTATTTGAAGATGAAGGATTTAGAGGATAATATATGGAGGTAGCTTATATGTATCTTCACCATTCCTAGTATAGAATCAAAAAGAGCTTTTCTTATGTAAACAGAAACAGTCTCAGAGACACAGAGGAAAAACTGAGGGTTGCTAGTTGGGAGGGGGTGGGGATGAAGAAGGGGAAGGGATGAGACAATACAAA
>NW_017732353.1:177430-183140 GCF_001890085.2 Hipposideros armiger | reverse complement strand
CATGAAGGCTACATTACTGATACTATTTTATTCAAAATTACAACACAATAGTCTGGAGGCCTCTAATCTTTCTTGGAGGAAGGGCTATTTTCATGTTCACAAAGCGTCCAGGAAGTGAAATCCCAGGGGAGTGTGTGAAATGAGTGCCAACAGTCAAGAACCTGGGAGAGGCAGGAGATGGTACAGCTACCTTACCTGTGGCCCCTCTCCTACAGTCTATCAAATTTCAAAGGCAGCAGAAGAGATAGTGCACCATGGTGACAAGTGACACTTTTATGTTCCAACAGTCCAGTAACCCCTTGCCATATACCATTGATATTATCATCCTCATACATACAGAGATATGCATGCATATGTAACATTTTGTAACATAACTTTGATGCTTAATAAATACACTTGCACACACAATTTAGAGCATTGACTACTGTATTTCCCCATGTATAAGACATCCTTTTCTGAAAAATTTGTGGTCTAAAAACTTGGTGCGTCTTATACAGTGGTTGTAGATTTACTTGTATTTCCTGCTTTTTTGCGTTTGCTGTCTTTGCGCTCATTGTTTCGCACTTGTTACCTGTATATTACGGTAGGCTACGTTTTGCCACGTTCTGCCCAGAAATGGCTCAGAAAAGATTTTCGTACAGTGCTGAATTCAAGGTAAAAGTGATCCAGTTTGCAAAAGTGAATGGAAATCGTGCTGATGAACCTAAGTTTGGTCCTCCTCCAACTGAGAAGACAATCCAAGACTGGCTATGGTTAGGAGTTTTGACAGTGATGAGGAGTTGTATGAGTTTTATGATGAATAAAACTTGAGTTCAATAACTTTATGAAATACATTTTTGTTCAAATTTCGGGCCCCAAAATGAAGGTGTGTCTTATACATGGGAGCATCTTATACATGGGAGTGTCTTATACATGGGGAAATACGGTAAATGGTTTTGATAGTACTTTTTAGTGAAAACAAATGGCCTTACTGAGGGAGACACACGTTATTCAAATGCTCAGATGGTTGCGATAACCAGAAGAGGGCAATTTAAGGACACAGTCTTAGTAGATGAAAGCTCTTTCTGAGGAGGTTCACATTGCTCACATCACCCAGTAGGTCCCTAGCTTTTGCACTTTTCCATGGTCCAAAAGTGCTGTATAAAATGTACTTGAAGAATAAGGGAGATTAAGCAAGGCAAGCATTTCTTTCCTTTTTTTCCCTACCTCTAAAGAGTCAATATAGTAGTTCTTCTTTCTGTCAAGTAATCAAAGAAATATTGAACTTATTTTTCAGATAACTCAGGATTAAGAAGTCTCTGTGCAATCATATCACCACATTCCCTGTTCTGCCTTCTTTTTACAAGAACCCACTTTGACTCCCATTTCCTAATCAAGGCTGTCAATGACCCAAACATTTCAGGGCTGTGTTTATAATAACATTGCATCCAGGGATGACTCAATCACGACGTTGCTTGGATGTATTATATATTGGGTATGCCTCAAGTCTAGGGGTATCTTCAGTGAAGATCCTGATCACTGCACAGGCATCCTTCACACTTGTGAGAGCTCCAATGCTGGGAAAAGAAGTAGGAATTGGGGGGGGGGTGCTGTTCCCACACACCCAGGTTACAGCACAGACAACAGAAGTGTATGAAGAGAGGTGGGAACACCCCTGTGGCAAATACATGACAATGTTCAACCCAGGCCTTATTTATCCAGCAAGCTGTTCCAACACCTGCTTTTGAAGAGTTTAATGATCCCTGGCTGAGAGAGCCACACAAAAATGAAAAATCCCCTAGGAATTTCATGAAAGCATTTTGACTCCACAGTTACACAATTAGAAATTGCTTTGTCCAATGTCCTAAATAGTTATATTATTCAACTGAAGGTTTAGCATAAATTAAATTTGGTGGAGGCTGAATTAAACAACCAATAAAAATGTTAATATTTTCACAAAATAACTCATTTGGCTGAGTCACATGGTATAACAAAATACTCCAAGCCTATTACTATTGTGTCACACCAGCAAGAGTTCCCAACTTATAGCTTACACCCGAAAGTACACACAATGATTCTAAGATGCAGTCACACTGTTGGTCTTATTAAGAGAGGAAGCATATTCCTAGGCAGTTCAGGAAGGATGCTGCATTCTCTGTGGGGACTATTTTCAGAGACTAGAAAAAAAATTAGATAAAAGTACAGCCTGAGTTCCACTGGGACAGGAACCAACTAAGCTAGGAACCAAGCAGAAAAACTTAGAATGTTAGAAAAAACTGTTAGAGAAAGGAGCTGTTAGCTCTTTCCACCTCATATTCCAGTGAATGTAAAATAGACATAGAAAAGCTTGACATGCAAATAAATATCCTAGCACTCTATTTTAACATAAGGATAATTCATGAATGCTAATAAATCTTCAAATAATTAAGAGGAGAAAAATATAATACATTAACATGTATTATTTAGAAAAAAAACTCAGGAGTTTTGGAGAAGACAGAAATCATAAGGAATATAGGATAAATTAAATAAATAATAGAAGTTCAGTTTTCCTTTCATAGTGTCATTCCACGTGTAGTGACACCAAAAAAGATAATCAACTTCGATTGCTAATCAATCCATTTAAGGAAAATAACGGACTGATCAAGTGATGGAATACCTAAGTCATCTATACCCATTTATTAAAATCACATTTTCCATAAATAAGTAAATCCAGACATCCTCCAGTAAAATTATATATGAAGTCTAAAGTGCTAATTATCAGTTATATATGCCACCTAACTACATTTTTCTTCTTGATAAATACAAAAGGAAACTATAATTCATCTGAGTAAGAAAATATTAGAAAACTGGGAGGAAAAGAAGAAAGAACTTGGATGGGCTTAAATATTTCTTTCACAGGATAGTTAAAATAAAGGTAATTTGAAGAGGAGTGAATTGGCCAGGATTTATGTACCCTTACAGATTTAAAAAAAAAAAAAAAANGGAGACCACTTCATAGTCGGTGTAGAGGCCTGACCACCGCACTGTATTTCTGAAGCTGATGTTAAATAATAATGTATGTCAACTATAATTATATATACATATAGTCATGGGACGTGGAGTAGAGAGTGGGAATGGAGTCAATGGGATTATGATAAGCATGATATCGGGGGTGGGAGGGCAGTAGATGGGGGAGGGGGGTTGTTTCTGTGTGAAGGGTAAAAAGGATAACTATTTCATTGTTCTGTACACCTGAAACTAACAATAAAATAAATAAAAATAAATAAAGACACTTATAACACGTACAAAAAAAACAAAACAGCTTTTCTTAAAGCTAGAAAAATTTGCACTAAAATCCACTGGCCTCGATTATAATGCTTCTGATACATTTTGCTTTATATAATTATACCAAAAGAAAAATAAAATATTACCACTTCCTTCAGTTTTTCATGCTCAATAGATTATCTTCATTTTATGTTGTGCTTACTTTATTTTTGAACTCTTTATTAATGTTATCTAACAACTTAGATTGTAATATGTGTTTAATCTTTACAATTTTGTAAATTTGTTTTTACTTGGTATTTTCTAATATAAGTTATAGTGTTTGAAATGTATTATTTAGTTCATTAACTTTAAAAAAATCAATTCTGAATATTTTTCAATAAAATACTGATTTTTGGCATTATCTGGGAAAAAAAATAAAAATATTAGCACTATCATTTGTTTTAATATTGCAATCACCAGTGGTGTAAAACACATCTTTCCCTTAGACTCTACTTGGGAATGATGGAATCAGACCAAGCGCAATTGTTTTTGGTAAACAAAGGACAGAAATAAGAATTATTTCCTTTTCATAAGGACATTAGCACCACTTAAGTTACCTTGGACATATTAACATAAGGCACTGGAATATGATCAAGATTCTGTGGTGAAGACGAGAACGGAGCTTTGTGGGTAGATGAGGAGACTAAATGTGAGTTAGGATATACAAGAACTTCCCTTCCTATACCCAACTCTTAGGGGGTCCTGCTGCGATAGCTCTCACTCTACATTGTGAATGAACAAAACAAGGATAGTAAGGAGAACTGAAGAAAACATGGGCCTAAAATCAAAAGAGCAGGGAAATCTGAGATGTAGCAGTGGTGTTGTAGGAGGGTTTTCTACATCTAATGGGTTTCCCATTGTGGCTACATATAAAAGATGTAGGTAAGTCAGGTGTATCTACCTACATTAGAAATTACCTAATGTTGTGGGTGTTTCTACATAGATATCATATGCCCCCTCCTGGGCACTAAACAAAACATGCTGTACATGTTAATCTTTTGTTAAATATTTATTGAATGGATAATTGAATGAGTGAATTTAAGTTCTAACTTGGTGGCACTAGAAATTGAAATAAAATGCATTTTGAAGAATAATGAAATAATAAAACAAGAAATAATATGACAGGCTAAATACTGGAGATGATGACAAAAACAAAAACACCTGCAAATATTTTTGTCTGAGAAAATGGGGGTGGGGAGGCAAACAATAAAAGACAGAAAAGGGAAAGGTAGAAAGAGCACATGGTTTACTAAAGAAAAAGAGGATGACTGAATTAGGATACTAGGTTTAGAGAACAGGACACAGCTAGGGAAGAGTTGTAGGGCAGACAAAAATGAGTGTCAAAATGCAAACTAGAGGTTTTGGAATTTTCAGAATTATGGAAGAAGATTTAGGTCAGCACAAAGGTGTCACATAAAGCCATAAATGTGTTGAGGTCTCTCTGAGAAAGAAAACTGAAACAAAAAGGACGGAAGACATACTTTTAAGAGTCACCCCCATTAAAAAGAACCAGACAGAGAGAAAAAAAGAGATCTCAGAGAGAAAGTAAATCAGTTTATCAAAAACTATTAATCAAGCACCTGTGTAATTCACAGTGTGCTCAATGTTATAATTAGCTTTCAGTTTAAAGAGGCTTCTAATATCATCGTCTTTATTTTAAAAATTCTGGTCAGAATTCAAATTCTAAGAATTGCCTAATCAACTTACCTGGGGTCACTGGAACAGTTAAAAGTGCCCGTACGTATTCCAAATCTTGATACCTTTTTCACCATTTTCTCCCAGTGGATTTTACCCACTAAGGGACTTCTGTCGTTTGCTATGACCTAGTCCCCCAAAAGAAAAACAGAAAATTTAATTACCTAAAAGAGAGTCAAACCAACCATTTATAATATAACTTCACTGTTTTGAAAAAGATATTCTGTCCCCAGTTCTCGTTTGTTGTATCATCATATTATCATTGCAATTCTTGTAGATGGAGCAACTGTCCAACTGGAAAAGCCTTAAAATACTTACTACAGTACATTAAACCCCCACACTCTGAGGAAGTTACATAGAAGATGAGTCAAAGCCATATGAAAAAGCTAACCATGTCCCTTCTCCATCATGTGGCCTATTCTCTAGAATTAATTTACAAAGGTTTAAGAAAATGGCCCTTGGAGTCATTTCTCTATTCTGAAAAGAAAATTTAAAACAATAATCCAAATAAAGCTTACTAAAAATGATCACATGTGGGTTCAACAAGTTCAAATTTCACTTTTTTAAAAATATAATTATGGAGCCAAGAGTCAAACACATGTTTTCTATTAAACTACGCTTTGACTAAATCAATACTATTACTTTTATGGCTCTTTCATAACAATCATGAAAAATTCTAACGTATATAAAGAATTACCATAATGAATTCTACATTTTTGAACTTCTACTTCAA
>NW_017732353.1:162733-174125 GCF_001890085.2 Hipposideros armiger | reverse complement strand
AAAAAAAAAAGCAGCCCTCTTTTAAGAGCTTAAACCAGTGTCTGTGCTAATTAGGTGAGTTCAGAGTGCCTAGGACAGGGTTTTAGTCTCAGTCTTGTTATTTGTCCTGCCACAGACTGTTCTCCAACCCAAGCCAGCCGTTTGACGGATGGAAGCCACTAGCCCCAAGTAATACGAGCCAGTGGTGACCAGTGCAAATCTTGAAGGTCACTGGAAAAATCAAGTATGTGTGTCCTACTGCACCATTAACACAGAGAAAACCATATAAATTCATTCCATTTTTCGTAGGAGTCATTTTTCAACTATAAATACTTACGAAGTTTAAAAAAATATTTTCAAAGAAAAATAATTTAGTGATTAGAATTTATAATGCTAACATTCACTATCATTATTTTCTCTTCACTTCATCCAAGGGTCACCTTATCAGAGAATTCCTTGCCACTCTCTACTTATCCTAACTTACCTAGCTTATTTTTCTTCTTACCGCTTTCCACTAACTGGTGTTATAGTAAATATTTAGTTATTTAGTGCCTACCTCTCCCAAAAGGAATGTGAGCTGCCTAAGAGAGCAAGGACTTAGCCTGGGGTATGCTCCTGGTATATCTCCATGGTCTAACATACACTGATTAAACTGTTTAAATTTTGTCACATAATAAGGGAGTAAATTCATGGTTACCTTCAACAGGACATCAAAAAATACTAGATCATTTATAAACCGAGAATATATTGCTAATTAGTTGACCAGAATGTGTTTGTTTTCTATAGGTAGCACCCTATATACTAAAAGATTTCCAGGCTTTTGACATGGCTTTTCCAAATTTGGAAGGTGCTCAGTCGGCATCTTTACCATTCATCTCTATGGGCTCATTCAATGTGTGGACAAACATTTCAACACAGGGCACTTGGACTGGTTATTCAACTCAATCTCACTAATAAAACTAAAATGATCAAAACTAGTAATTCTTCCTCGATCAGACAATCAGAAATAAATATCTGGGAAAAGAAATGAGTAACAATTTACTTATAAAGGTTTAAAGATGATACAGTTTTTAACACAGTTAACACAGAAAGAAACTAAAATTTTATGGATAAGATATAGACTATACCATCCCAGCTTCACTCTTTGCTGAACTTAAAAATTCACTGAATTATAAAGATATCTATGGATTTAATGTAACCCCTCTCAAAAATACCAATGGCATTTTTCACAGAACTAGAACAAATAATCCTAAAACTTACATGGAACCACAAAAGACCAAATAGCCATAGCAATCCTGAGAAAGAAGAACAAGGCTGGAGGTATCATGCTACCTGATATCAAACTATATTAGAAGGTAATAATAATCAAAACAGCATGGTACTGACATTAAAACAGACACATAGATCAATGGAACAGAATAGAGAGCCCAGAAAGAAACCCACGTCTACATGGGCAATTAATCTATGACTAAGGAGGCAAGAATATACAGTGAAGTAAAGACAGTATCTTCAATAAATGGTATTGAGAAAACTGGACAGATACATGCAAAAAAAAGAAACTAAACACTGTCTTGCACCATATACATGAATAAACACAAAATGGATTAAAGACCTAAATGTAAGACCCCAAACCATAAAACTTCTAAACGAAAACAGAGGCAGTAAATTCTTTGATTTTTCTTAGTAATATTTTTTTGAATAAGTCTCCTTGGGCAAGGGAAACAAAATAAGAAATAAACAAGTGGGACTACGTCAAACTAAAAAGTTTAGTTAGCAAAGGAAGCCGTCAACAAAATGAAAAGACAATCTATTGAATGGGAAAAGAGACTCACTAATGATACATCCAATAAGGGGTTAATATCCAAAATTTATAAAGAACTCATAAAACCTTACCACCAAATAATCTGATTAAAAAAATGCGCAGAGGACCTCAATAGATATTTCTCCAAAGAGCACATACAGATGGCCAACAGACATATGAAAATGCTCAACGTCATTAATCATCAGAGAAATGCAAAACAAAACCACAATGAGCTATAACCTCACACCTGTCAGAATGGCCAGTATCAAGAAATCAACAAACAAATGTTGTCTAGGATGTGGAGAACCCTCATTCACTGCTGGTGGGATTGTACATTGGTGCGGCCACCATGGAAAACAGTATGGAGGTTCCTCAGAAAATTAAAAATAGAACTATCAAATGATCCAGCAATTCCACTTCTGGGCATTTTCCTGAAGAAATCCAAAACGCTAATTCAAAATATAAATGCACCCCCCCCCAGGCTTACTGCAGCACTATTCACAATAACCAAGATATGGAAACAACCATAATGCCCATCAATAGATGATTGGATAAAGATGTGGTACACATATATAGTATAATGGACTATTACTCAGCCATAAAAAAGAATAAAAACTTACCATTTGTGACAACATGGATGGACCTATAGGGTATTATGCTAAAGTGGAATAAGGCAGACAGAGAAAGGCAAATACCATATGATTTCATTTATATGTGGAATCTAAAAAACAAAGTAAACAAACAAACAAAAAGAATCAAACTCATAGCTACAGAGAAGAAATGAATGGTCACAAGATGGGAGGAGGGTTGGGGAGGCAGGGTGAAAAAGGGGAAGGGATTAAGAAGTACAAATTGGTTGTTAAAAAATAGTCACAGGGATGTGAAGTACAGCACAGGAAATATAGTCAGTCAACTTTAATAACTATGTATGGTGTCAGATGGGTAGTAGACTTGGGGTGACCACTTTGTAAGGTATATAAATATCTAATCACTATTTGTATACCTGAAACTAATGTTATGTTGTATGTCAACTGTAATTAGAAAATAAATTAATTTTTAAAATTACTGAATTAGATATCTAGAAGGTAATAGGTCAAACACAATAGGAAGAATGCAAGTAAAGGAAAGGTCATGGATATCCAGTGCAATAACCAGAAGAATCCCTAAACCTTAACCCTTTAACCCAGTGAAATCAGTATTATTCTATCCTCTTCAGATGTATGTGTGTTTATTTGAGGCCATGTGCAACAGAAAATCTATCTAGCCACAATCATAATATAAATCAGCGACAGGACCAGAGCTATAACTAAGGTCTCTGAACTTAGCCTTTTCTACCATATTTTGTAGTCATTGTTCTCATATTGAAAGTCATATTGAAAGCAATATGAAACAACCAGTGATTTTTATTTTTATTCCCTGATTAAACTTTGCCAACCCCAGGGTAAAATTACAAGAGCATTCATTGGACAAGAAATGAGGGGACCTGGGATTTGATCCTGGTTTAATAATCATAATTTGAGCTGAGTTCATGCTGTTAATTTACCTGATATGTTAGTTTAAGTGTACTTAATTTATTAAAAATTCAAGTAACTTTAGCCTTGCCATAAGTGATATTTATGAAATTACATGTTTGCTACATTGATATTTTTAACTTACATTAAAATACATAAAGGATAAATGTGTGCCCACTCATTTACCACTCTGAGAAGCATAAAAGATGCCTTTTAAAGCCCTTCGTATCGCTAAAATTCTAATATGCTAATTAATCTCACAGTTTTGATAAGAGCTAGGGTTTTAAATTATAATCTCATCAATTTCACAAGCAAAGGAATAAGCACCCCCACCCCACCATTCACTACAATAGCTCTTCTATACCCACAGAGTTGGCTATCTTCCTATAGAAGGATTCCTTTACTTTTAGTTTAGGGTTCTTCCTCTAGATACAAAAATTATTTGGATCACTGAATTAAAACCTGGAGTTAACAAAAATTGAGAGAAAAGGAATATATGTTTGTGCTTCTTACTTTAATGAAGATCCAACAACTAAAATGGACTTTCTTCTGTTGATTCTAAACAAAGTGGTCAACCCTCTTTCCCCAACACTTCCCCTCTCCCACTTTTTAGTTTTCATTTTCCCTGTCTGCAAAACCTCTTTAAGAGGACACTGGAGCCTCCCTATGAGAACTGAGTTATGGCTAAGAAACATAACATAAGTACACAGAAGTGTTACCAGCTGGTAAATACTATTTTGGTAAAAAATAATTCATTTCTATCAATTTCTGATACCTGAACCAGCCAGATGCCATCTTTCGTGTCTTCTACAAGCTCATAGAAGTGCATTTCACCACTGAAATTGGTACTAGAAACAGATTCAGATGCTTCTTCTTCCTTGAGTGCAGAATAGAGCTCACCTTCCATCAAGTCACCTGAAGACAAGAAAAAAAAAAGACATTATTAAGATTTCAAAAATCCCTCATTCCCAACTTCAATGATTAATTCCATTTTACCGTATTTCCCCATGTAGAAGACGCACCCTTTTTCGAAAAATTTGGGGTCTAAAAACTTGGTGCGTCTTATACAGTTGTTATAGATTTTACTTGCATTTCCCGCTTTTTCCCGCTTGTTGTCTTTGCGCTCATTGTTTCGCACTTGTTACCGGTATATTAGGTTACGTTTTGCCATGTTCTGCCCAGAAATGGCTCAGAAAAGATTTTCGTACAGTGTTGAATTCAAGTTAAGTGATTCAGTTTGCAAAAGTGAATGGAAATCGTGCTGCTGAACGTAAGTTTGGTCCTCCTCCAACTGAGAAAACAATCCGAGTCTGGCTATGGTTGGGCGTTTTGACAGTGATGAGGAGTTGTATGAATTTTATGATGAATAAAACTTGAGTTCAATAATTTTATGTAATACATTTTTTTTCAAATTTCGGGCCCCAAAATTAAGGTGCATCTTATACATGGGAGCATCTTATACATGGGGAAATATGGTACATTGTTAAAAATCATCTCATTGTACTTTCATTGTACTCTACAGAAGAGTAGAACCTGAATATACCCATTTAAGATTCATACATCCAGTAACTATGTAATAAGAACCTCCTATGTGTCAAGCAAAAATGAACCCAACAGACAAAAACATATTTACTCATGGGGTTCATATGCTGGGGGCATTTGGGAGGAAGGGGTTCGGTGGGTGATCACTTAATTTATTAGGAAATAGCTGAATTTGCCCAAAAGCCACCATAATATTATTTAGTTTTGTGTATAGTATGTCCAGGTTTCAAACAATTTTTAAACAGTATGATTTATACACTTCTGACTTACATGATTTAAAATTGGTTTACAGAATTTGCCATCACCGCATGCTTAAAATAGCAGAGTTCATATGACTTGGGGGTTAGATACAAAAGATCACCTATAAGAACAAACTCCATCATGACAGCAGCAAAGCCATTCACAACAAATATTTAAAGTATAAAGTTCAATTGCTATACCAAGACTTCTCTGCTATAGAATGTGTGATCTGAGTCATATTTTTGTAGGCTATGTACATTGTTTAAGTGATGTGTACATTCCTGTATACTCAAAGTGACAAGTATTTTTAGGCCCAAAGGAAGGCAATACTATATAGAAGTTAAAAGGAAAAAAACTGTGTTTTCAAACTATTTTACCATGAAAAATATTTGGCTTTGGCAGTTAAGATACTTCTCATTGTTAAATCTAGGGAGTTTATTAGTATCTTCTACTTTACTCCATTGCACCCCACACCCCGAAATAAAAGTCACCATAAACCAGTCAGTAAATAAGAGGCAAAAATAATATACAATTTTATGTTTCCTTTAAAGAAAATGTATCACTTTTAC
The DNA here is from genome assembly GCF_001890085.2 of Hipposideros armiger. Lineage (NCBI taxonomy): Eukaryota > Metazoa > Chordata > Mammalia > Chiroptera > Hipposideridae > Hipposideros > Hipposideros armiger. The sequence continues at coordinate 168,483 of NW_017732353.1, read as the reverse complement.
AAAGAGGGTTCCCTTCTCCACCCCAGTAGTGACACATGAGTTTGATAACCCTTAACTTGCAAATATGTGATTGTTAAATCCTCTGGAGTTAGTATTCTTGTCTGTCATACTATCTGGCTATAGGATACTAAATAAGGAAAATATTTTTCTAGTAAAAGACACAGCTGACAGACACACTTAAAACAATAAAAAAGATAACCATCAGTTTCAACTGCTTCCACAGCAACCCAGAATGCCTTTCTCAAAGTACATTCCCCTTCCAGGAAGTATATCTAAACAAAGATATATTTTGTGCAGGGATGAAAAAACCCCACCATATTTTTCACTCAATCCTACCCCAAAACCAACAGTTATTGAAAATGCATTCTTTAAGAAGTTATTCTCTTAGCACTATTTCAATTCTATTTCACAACCTATTTAAGTTGATGCAGCAGTGTCTGTGACACAGAAGGAAAAGAAACGTTTACATACAAGGATTTTTTTTTTTAATCCTGAAAGAAATATAAAACAAACAGGGTAGGCATTCACAAAAAAATATTCACCTCATTTTCACCAAACTTTAAGTATGAAAAGCTAGTACTGTACGGTGTACACTTTCTCTATATTTAAACTCATTATTTTATTCATTATTTAAACTTAAATCTTAAACTGAAATGTCTCTTTGATAGTAAATATTCCAGTGATATTTTTCTCTCTGGGTAACTTATTATTATCGTGACAAAATACTGCTATCTACAGACAACGTTTTGGTTTTTTTCTTGTATTTTTATGAATTTTAACTGACAAATAATGCTTTCCAGTTTGTAACATTCCCATATTTTGAGAAAATCAGCTTAGTAAACAATGCTAAGAAGCTGCACTTTAAACTGTTATTTTAAAATAACCTTAAAAAGACACATCTATGCCCCTACAAATAATCCCAGACCCCTTCTCAAAACGGGGATTCACATCTTTTTTGTAGAAAACCTGGACAATGAATAACTGGGCAGCTTTCGGAGGAGTCGGCTTAACTCTTCCAGGTAAGGCCTCATTCTGGGGGACCACCTGGTACGAGGAAGTACAGGTCGCCCCTATCCCGGGTGGAGGCGACCTCAGCGGAGCCCGATACTCGCCTGACTTTTCCACCAGCTCCCGGACATCCTTCTTCTCGGGCAGCCCCGAGTATCCCAGCCCCCGGCACTCCAAAATGGTCTTCAGCTTCTTGAAGCTCAGCGCCACCGGATCCACGAGTTGGGTGGCAAAGATGCCAGTCTCATACCACACAATGGCCTCAAAAAACCTAGCCAGGACGAACAAGACCAGAAAATAGAGGAGCAAGAAAAAAAGCTTCAGCCACATCTTCCCCCTAAGTCTTCTCCCTTTTCAGAGAGCTCAGAATACGAAAAAGAGGAGGTGACGGGAGTGTGTATTCGCGCCGGCCTGGGCGAGGGCACTATCTGCGCGAGCGGTCCGGCGCTCGCCGCCGTCACTGTTGGAACATCCAGGCCCCGGAGGCAGGTGGATTTGGGTATCTGTGCGGGTAGCGAACAGGCGAGGAGGGGCAGAGGCGCAGAGCTTCACGCGGGGCCTTCCAGTCAAGAGGCGAGAAAAATAAACACAAAAAAAACTTAAAAAGCCCCCAGTAAACACCGAGAGTATCGCGGGGTGAGCCAGCGGGGATGAAACGAGGGACGTCCCCCGGGCAGGGGGCACTGACCGAGGTGGCGGGGTCGGCCTTCCAGCACCGTAATCTCAAGGGGGAGGGGGAGACGAAAAAAAATTATTCCGATCCACAAAGGAAGCGGGTCCGGGCTGCAGGCGGGGGGCGCAGGGGCCGGTCGGGATTCCGCGGCGGCGGGTCAAGAGGACGCCACGCTCGGCCCGGCAAGGCCCGGGGCCCAGAGCGAGGAGGGGCGGACGCCGCAGCGCCGCGCCCGGCGCCCAGGGCCCAGGCCCCGCCGGCCGCCCAGGCTCCGCGAGAAGCACCGCAGGCGCGGCGGCGGCGGCTCCAGGTTCGCTCCCGCCAGCGGGCGGCGCCTTTTAGGCGGGGCGGGCACCGCGGTCCGGCCCGGGAGGGGGCGTCACGATCTCTGCAGAGGGAAATGGGGCGCGCGGAGCGAAGGTCCCGGAGGAAAAAAAGGAAAAAATAGGCTCAAGACGGCTCCCCGGCCAGCTCTCCGGTTGCCTCCGGCCACGCTGTGCCCGCCCCACTCGGATGGGCGCTGCGGGCCCCGGCCGCCGTCCCCGACGCCCCCGTCACCTCGCGAGGCCGCGACAGTCGCCTCCGGAGCTGAGGACCAGCAGACCGCAGCCCGAGCAGAGACATAACAACTGACGTCGGCGGCGGGGCGGGGCCTCAGGCGGGGCCAAGAAGGAGCGCCCGCCCGGCTGGAGGAGGAGCGAGGTGGCCTAGCCCGGAGCGGTGGCTGGGGAGGGAGGCGGGAAAGAAGTGCGAAGCCGCCGCCTTGGCTCCCAAAGGTTCTTCTCCAATGTCTTCTCCGCTCTGTTTCTTTTAGCCCTGCAAATATTTAGTAGTTGATTTTGTTCAGGGGTTGGACTGTGGATTGTGTCGCTTTGTGTATGTTTTGTAAAAATACGACAGTTGATTATCCTCTTAAAATCGGTAAAAATAGAAGAGTACGTTTATATCAGGTCCTGGTGAATTGGGAAAATTTTGGCACAGTTGGTTTGAGGTGGTAGACAGTGAAACCCAGAAAACAATGATTTTTCCATCTCAAGGTGAGAATATAAATAGTTTGTGCATTGTGTGTTGGAGAGGTTCAGCTGAAAGGGCAGTTGGAACTAGGCCCACTGGTCCCAGCCTGTTAACAGCCCCCCCCCCCAGGCTTCAGTCTGAGGGGTGTTAAAAGAAGTCAAGTAATGAAGCACTGAGTTCCCAGGACAAAGGTTGTTGAATGTTGATATGTCTCAGTTTACCTGTGTTTTCTTTCATTACCCTCCCTGAGTGTGGGCTCCACTAGCAAGTGGAATTTAGATAAAATGAGTGGTGTGGGTGAGCGTGCAGTACCTAGCTGTGTATTTATTTAACTCCAGTGGTGACTACCCTTTATGAGTAGTCCTTAGGGAGAAAGTCCTTAGGGAGAAAGGGACTGGCTTCTACCAGCCCCCTTGATCAGGAAGGAAAAGACCTAAGAGAAACGTTAGCCATTATGCAAAGCTGTCAAATGTCTTAAAGTAGGGGTGAAAGTTTTAGGAAGAATGGGGGTATGACCTTCAACCTTGGAGCGAATGAGGAATGGAAAACAAAGAATGAGCTGTGAGAATGTAGCCTGCAAATGGTACCCTTTTAAAATAAAGCAGTGGGCCGGCCCAGTGGCTCAGTTGGTTAAGAACTCTCTCAAGAGTTTGAGCTCTGAGCAACAGCAGTTTGATTCCCGACCCGAGCTGAGCAGCCGCTGAGCTGCCAACAGGTGGCAGGATGGCTCAGCTTAAAAATAATAATAAATAAATAAATTAATTAATTAATTAAAATAAAGCAAACAAAAGCAAATCAGTAGTACACAGCTAGAGGAGGAGGACTTAGAAAGGAATGCCCCTGGAGCAGGGAGAAAGAATCAGAGGAGGTGGTGTAGGAATGTATTACAACCTAGCTCTTGACCTCTGCTTCTGTGTCTTAACTAGCTCCAATGTGGCTTTGTTTCCAGGACTGGCAGATCAGTTTGGGAGATTGTATTAAATAGTTAATTCTAAGCTTGGTTCTGAAATGTTAGAATCCTTGGGCATGTCAAGTGACCCTGTTACTGGGTGATATTGCTGTCCAAACTTTGACATTTAGGGTGAAGTCCTTCACCTCAAAGGGATGTACTAACTAGTGAGGAAAGACTGACCCAAGCTCAAATAATGTAAAGGAGGGGTGCACAGGGAGAGTTGGGGTGTAAGCTGAAGATGGAACCAGTCAGGCCAGGGTTTCAAATTGGAAAAATATTAAAGAAGCGATTAAGTAATTCTTTGACATTTCTTGTTTATTTCAACTGCCTCCCATCTCAACCCCATGCCTTGTTCCCTCAAGGTTTAACTCCTAGGAAAGATAACAGCACTGATTTAAAAACAAACAAACAAAACATATCTTCTATTGATGGGAATGTACAGCCTTTCCAGAGGGCAATTTACAATGTGAGTTAGAAGGCCCCCCTGAAATACATGCTCTTTGGCAAAGTAATCTCACTTCAGGGAAGCTATCCTGAGGAAATAATTGGACAGGTGTGTGTAGAGATGTGCGTGCAGAGTAGTGTTGTTGGTGTAAAGTTAATAATAGAAAAAAGAAAGAAATAAAACAAAAACAACCCAAGTATCTATCAACAGAGGATTGGTTAAATACAGTAATCCAAATGATAAACTGTTAGGCAGCTACTAAAAAGAAAGATGCAGACATATGGTTACGGACATGACACCATGTCCCAAATGCAGTGTCTGGGGGGAAGAGCAGGTTACTGAGAAGTTTGTATGATAACGATGCTATTTTTGTATTTGTATAAGAAAAATAGGTATATACACTAAAATGTTAATTATATCTTTAGGTGATGGAATTTAGATGATTTAAATTTTTTCTTTTGTGCTTATCTTTATTACTTTTCTGAACTAATTATATATTATTTTTGTGATTTTAAGATGTGTCTTTAAAAAATGAGACAACCATTAAAACTGCTTCCCTTGTCTAGGGGTTTAGCTGCAAAGATTCATCCTTTCGGACTCCAAGGGAGGTGTGGTCTGTCCTCCCATGAGGGTGATTTCAGTTTCTACTATGCCTTATTGGGCAGACTAATTAGAATTTTTGTTCAAAGACAAGGCTGACAAAAGGATGAATTATTTATTGTTTTTCACAATCTGTTCTTCTAACAGCTAAACTGTTAATCTGGTTTCTTGATTTTCCATCTCAGTTTCTGTTAGTTTGTGGGATGGCATAAATGCTTTATCATTTGATATTGTGGCAAGAACGTGGAACAGTTCTTGGGCCTGGTCCAGTATAGACTATTATCTACAAGCTGTGTCAGTCACCTTGTGCGGAAAGGGCAATGGTAATAAAATTATGCCAGACTAACAAGGATAAACCAGGACTGTCCCAGACAAACCCTACTTATTAAAAAACAGATCCTTTTCTTATCCCTACCCACTCTGATTCCTATTCCTCAGAGACTGTTCTTTAAGCATTTTTCTCATGTTTACCGCTGTATTTCCAACAATAGGTTTCTACTGCTTTTCTTGATTTTCCATTTTATACATTATTTATTGATTTCTTACCATGGAATATGAAGAATGATCTCTTTTATACCACCCATTCATACACCATTTCTCTCCCCTCATCCCCAATGAGATTATATTATATAGTCATTTTTGTATTAATGTGACCATACAAATCTTGTTCATGGCTGAAGCACATTATTTATATTTCCTTTCTTATGTAATTGTTCATTTTCCCTGGGGTTAATAATTAACTCAAATTTTGTTTTTTTGCTATTTTCTAGGGCCCTGTCTGAACTATAAAACTACTCTGATGACTAATCTGTCAATTCTATATTTCATTCACCTCCTGCTTCAGGCTAGGTTGGTTACTCTCCAGACCAGTTACACAGCTGTCATCCCTTCACTTCTCTTCTATATTGGATTCTGTTTTCTTGATCCCATGGTTGCACTTTGTTCTTTCACTTCCTTGTTTGCATGGAACACATCCCATTCTACAGTGGTTTAGTAAGAAAGTAGACATGGAGGTAAAGTTTAGAGACCTTACACATCTAAAAATTCCTTTATTCTAC
>NW_017732353.1:159450-161236 GCF_001890085.2 Hipposideros armiger | reverse complement strand
GATCAGGGCCCACCCATTTCACTAGGAGGATCTGTAAGTCCTTTCTCCTGGGCTGTTTGCTTTTGTTGAAGAAGAATTCTGCCTGGAAGTTCGAGTATGGCTGTCAGTATCCTGGGATTGAGTGGGAGAAGGAGGCTTGGGATATCAAGTCTCAGCCATCAGGCCTGAGCTTAATACCACAGTTTTCAGTAGGGTTCCTCATCTCCCTCACGCAACTACACTGGTATTTCCAAGTCCAGAATCTGTCCATGTCAAAGATAAACCTCCCATCTTCTTCTGAGATGGGAGAAGGGGCAAGTGCCTGGCTGAACAGGGTCTAACTGTATCTTATAAACATTTAGCAAATCTTCCAGTTTGCAGCCCCACCCACCACCCTGGGCTTCCAAAGTGTTGTTCTTCCAATTTCTGAACATTTGCTAGATTGTGTGGAACCAACTGTTTAGTGTGCCAGAAGTAGTGCCACAGACCACAGCTTCTGGTCTTCCTGCAGTTAGGCTCTTTAAGTGACTGAATCAGGGCCAGTGGGAGGCAAGTAGTGACGTGCACCCCTTTCAGGTCTGGCTCTTATAAACAGCCAGCAGCCCTCTCCAGATTGGGTGGCTAGGAGGTGGATGCAGAGAACAGTCCTGGGAACTTTGTACTATAGCAGGTCCTTGGATTTGTTTTGACCTTCTGCCTCCATTTTTTTACTATAAAGCTCTCTGTGTCTAAGACACAGTCAATTCCACAGAGCCAGAGGAGCAAGGGTGGGACTTGCAGGAACCTCAGAATGATAGACAGGGAGCATAGGAAAAGAAATCCCAACATTTGCTACTCTGATTTTTGGTGGGGACAAAAAGAGTGGCAGATAAGGGGAAAGGAAATAACACCATTTTCTTCAGTTTGCTCTCTTACCCCATTATCAAGAACACATTTTGGTTAAAAAAAAAAAAAGGTTAAAATGGGTATGAATAGTAAAAAAAAAAATGGCTAGAAATCTAAGCCCCATGTAGAAAAGTTTGGTGTTGATGATGTTATGTCTGGTTATACACAGTTAGCATAGATTTGAGGTAGGTAAAGGAGTGGTTTTCAGTCTGTCTCCAGCATAGAAACATTGATATTTCTCATTTCAGGGACAGAAATGTTCATTTCATTAGTAACTAATAATGAAAGGGTGATAGGGTAGCCCTTGACTTAGAGCAGTTCACCCGTCAGCAGTTTCTCCAGGAAGCTCTTGGCCGGATACACACTGTTATAAGGTAATGCCAGGCAGTGAATACTTACCACCCACTGAAGCCTACTCTCCCTGACTTCTCCCCTCTCTGCCCATGGCTCCTCTGTCCTTTTTTGGCCCTGTCCTCCCCATACTTCCCATCCTGGCACAAGACCCCTTCCTGAGGCATCTCTTAAACAATTAACGTTAACTGAAAATTTACATCATCTATTTCCTTATTACCAGACTAACTGGTTTACATTTTTGAAAGCTTACTATTATACAATTAGTGGGTTGTCGGAAAGGTCATGATGTATTTTTTCTCTGTTTTTGTTGCAAAAATGCATCATGCCTTTTCCGACAACCCAATATATAATTTATAGCTGATTTGAATATGGCATTTATGGTCGTTAAAAGAGAAGAGTTCAGATTAGGGGTTTCCTTATGCATGTAGCTACCTAACTACATTGCTTGTGTGAAAAAAATCAGACTTACCCAAGAGCACCTTCTCCAGGAATATGCCCTGCTGTGATTGTGAGAACTGTCTGTCCTATCATTTCTGTGTGGAGATGACCCTGTTGACTGTCACCACAG
>NW_017732353.1:146997-151890 GCF_001890085.2 Hipposideros armiger | reverse complement strand
TGTTAATTCCTCTTTGAGTGTTGGTAAAATTTACCTGTGAAGCCATCTGTTCTAGGACTTTTGTTTGTTGGAACTTTTGTTTTTTGATTACTGATTTGATTTCATTACCAGTAATTGGTCAGTTCAGATTTTTTATTTCTTCTTGCTTCTGTCTTGGAAGATAGTATGTTTCTAGGAACTTACCCATTTTTTCCAGATTGTCCAACTTGTTGGCATATAATTGTTCATAATATTTTCTTACAGTCTTTTGTATTTCTGTGGTGAAATGCACTAAAAATATCAATTAAATCCATCTGGTCTAGAATGTCATTTAAGGCTGCTCTTTCCTTGTTGATTTTCTCTCTGGAAGATCTGTTCATTGTGTCAATAGGATGTTAAAGTTCCCTACTATGATTGTATTACTCCCAATCTCTCCTTTATGATGGTCAATATTTGCTTTATATAGTTAGGTGCTCCTATGTTGGGTGCATAAATGTTTGTATCCTCTTTTTGGATTCACCACTTTACCATTATGTAATGTCTCTCTTTGCTTCTTATTATATCCTTTGTTTTGAAGTCTATTTTGTCTTATATAAGTTCTGCTACCTCACCTTTTCTTTCATATAAAATATCTTTTTCTATCACTTAATTTCACTCTGTCTGTGTTTTTAGATCTGAAGTGGGTCTCTTGTAGACAGCATATGTATGAGTTTGGTTTGCTTATTTATTTTTTGATTGGAGCATTTTTAATCCATTTACATTGNAGAGTCCTCTTGTCTGGATAAAGAAGCTCTTTATCTGTCCTTTGATTCTAAATGATAGCTTTGTTGGATAAAGTAATATTGGTTATAGGTCATTGCTTTTCATCACTTTGAGTATTTCCTGCCAATCCCTCCTGGCCTGTAAAGTGTTTTGAGAAATCAGCGGATAGTCTTATGGGAGCTCCCTTGTAGTTAACTGTTTTACTCTTGCTGCTTTTAAGATTCTCTCTTCGTCTTTAACCTTTGGCATTTTAATTATGATGTGTGTTGATGTTGGTCTCTTTGGGTTCATCTTGTTTGGGACTCTCTGTGCTTCCTAGGCTTGTATATCCATTTCCTTCACCAAGTTAGGGAAGTTTTCCATCATTATTTCTTCAAATATGTTTTCAATCCTTTGCTCTCTCTTCTCCTTCTGATACCCCCATAATGCGAATGTTGGTACGCTTGATGTTGCCTCAGGGGCCCCTTAACTATCCTCATTGTTTTGAATCCTGCTTTCTTTTTGCTTTTCTTAGTTGGTGTTTTCTGCTACCTTATCTTCTAAATCACTGATTCCATCCTCTGCTTCAACTAATCTACTATTAATTCCCTGTAATGTATCCTTCATTTCTGTCATTGTATTCTTCATCTCTGACTGGTTCTTTTTTATGTTTCCTATCTCCATTTTTATGTTTACTCTGTGTTGAACCTCTCCCTGAAATCATTGAGCATCCTATAACCAGTGTTTTGAGCTCTGCTTCTGGTAGATTCCTTGTCTCCATTTCGTTTAGCACTTTTTCTGGAACTTTGTTCTGTTCTTTTATTTGGGATATGTTTTTTTGTCTTCTCATTTTGGCTGCCTCCCTGTGTTTGTTTCTATGTGTTATGTAGGGCTACGATGTCTCCCAGTCTTAGTAGAGTGTCCTTATATAGTAGGTGTGCTGTGGGGCTCCATGATGCAGTCTTCCTTGTCACGTGAGCTGTACACTCCAGGTGGGTCCCTTGTGTGGGTTATGTGTGCCTTCCTCTTGTAGTAGAGCCTTGATTACTGTTTGNCAATTTGCCATGTTGCTAGAAAAAGAAGTAAAATATTTGTCTTTTTCCCATACTGATGTGCAAGAGTGTTTTTTACAATAAGGATGCTATGCCGTAGAGCTTTTGCTTTACTATTTCTGACCAATTCATCAAAGGGACTGATAAGAACAGAACAAAAAGAGATTAGTTTAAAACAAATATTTCTTTTAGTTGGACATGAGAAACAGTTTCTTGACCATAAAGAGTATAAATTCAGGAAAAGGGATTTGTCATTATGAAATTTGTCTTCTATGGTTTCCAATACACTTACTAATCTAGGAGACAGGAGCTAAATCAAATGGTTGTTCATGTTTTCTCCTACTTGTATTTATTTTTTTCAATTCTAAGAAGCACTAATTTCAGAATTAGTAGGGAATGGTCTGGGACACTTGGCCAATTTGATTTAACTTGTATTCCTCACTATTATAAGCAAAACGATTGCATCTTTGCAGGACTTTTGAGTGAGGGCTGATAAGTCTATTGTTGTTCGGTGATTGTGTAAATAAATGTGAATTCTATTACATAACAACTGGGACAAGTGTTATAATTATAAAAAGCCAGCATGCTTACTGCTAAGTATGATACTCATTTGGACTATACACAAATACTTAACTCTTTTTAGGCATGTGGTAAGAATGCACTTTTCTTAGAGTGCACTCACCTTAGAGTGAGGTGTGGACATATGACTTTCACTGGCCAATGAAACATGACAGGAAGTGACATTTTAACTTCTGGGACCAAGTTTTTTTTTTTAAGTTTTATATATAGTTTATTGTATGTCAATTATACCTCAGTAAAGAGGTATAATTTTAACCACAAAGTTTATATGCATATAAATTTTACTAAAGTTTATATATAAAGTTTATAATAAACTGCACAAGTTTAAAGTGTACAATTTTATATGTGTATATACCCACGAAATCATCACTATAATAAAGATGGCGAACATATCACCTCCAAAAGTTTTTATTTATACTTTCGTAATTCCTCCTTCCCACAACTCCCAGTCCCCTTTCCCCCAGCAGCCACCAATCTCTTTTCTGTTACTATAGATTATGGTAGTTTTGAATTCTCTACAGTTTAATCTTACAGTATGTACTCTTTCTTTGGCTGGCTTCTTTCACTCAGCATGATAATTTTAAGAATCATCTATGTTGTTATATATAGCAATAGTTCACCCTCTTGTATTGCTGAGTGGTATTCCATTTTATAAATATGACATAATTTGTTTATCCATTCACCTGTCGATGGACAGTTGAGCTGTTTCCAGCTTGGGGTTATATAAATGAAGCTTCTGTAAACATTTGTGTTCAAGTTTTTGCATAGACAAAAATTATTTTTCTCTTGAGTAAATATCTAGGAGTGGATTGAGTGGATCATATAGTCCTTGTATATTCTACTTAAGAAACTGCCAAATTATTTTCTAAAATGGTTGTAATATTGACATTGTTACCAGAAGTTCACAAGAGTTTCATTCCTCCGTATGCTTATCAACACTTGGAATGGTAAGTCTTTTTTAATTTTAGCCATTCTAATAGCTATGTAGTGTTATCTCATTGTGCTATTAATTTGCATTTTCCTAATGAGTAATTGAGGTTGAGCATCTTTTCTTATGTTAATTTGCCACCTCTGAATCTTAAGTTTTCTGTTCAGATCTTTTTTTTTTTTAAAGATTTTTATTGGGGAATTGGGGGGATGGGAACAGTGCTGGGGAATTGGGGGAAGGGGAACAGACAAGTTGCTTTGTTCTTCAGTCTAGTTGTGGAGGACGTTGCTTCACTGGCCCAAGTTNATGGTGGTGTTTTTAAGTTTGCTACTTAATATAACTCTCCCTTGGACAGGGGATACTTGCAGGATAAGTCCAGGTTCTGACAGGCACCTGAAATCCCTCCCTTGGGCCACAGAGCCCTGCAGCAGACGGTGGGTCCTGGAAAGGATTGCAACCTCAGCGCCAGGACATGCTCAGAACTTAGATTGGGGGTGGGTGAGAGGCCTGCCCCTGGTGAGTACCTGCCAAAACAGTTGTGGTGCTACCAGCCCTGGCAGGGACTGCTGCTGTCACCCACACCTTGCCGCAAAGTGTCCCTGGGCTTGAGCGGAGGGCCCCACTGGGGTAGAGGGTCACAGCAAAACATGGGCCTACTCGCATCCCCACTGGAGAGAGACACAACCCAGTTGCCATCCCCAGTGGAAAGCAGCAGTGGTCACAGTGGGGAGAGTAGACATGGAGAGGGTGAGGCTGGGCAGCGCCCAGGTCACCAGGCCATAGAGAGCCACCTGTCGGGAGGTAGGGAGCCAACAGCAGGCAGACCGCCTGTGAGCAGAAGGCTCCTAGACACATGCTCCAATGTTCTTCAGACTTTTTTTATAAAACACAAGTTTAAAGAGAAAATATTTCGAATTTCAAGGTGGCAACTGCAGAGCATTAAACAAGCACAGTGTCCGTCTGAACGTGGAGTCTTGTGCCACTGCTCTATTCACACACCCATGAAGCTGGCCATGTGGGATAAAATTATTGAAATCAATAAGGGTCCAGAAAGTTATTTTTTATCACATTTATGGCATTTATTATATGGATTTATACACAGTTTCATTTATCTTATCTTCTCCCCTTCCTGGATGCCATCTGCAAGGCTTAACTCCCACTCTTACCAACTATTCTCTGGCATATTACAGCCCCTCTCTAAACCTTATCCGTGATATAGAAATAATACAACAAATGCGTAAGATTGTTGTCAGGACTTAAAGCTTATATGGCACTATAAACCCAGTGACTGGTGCATATTTTATACAAATGCACATACACATGTGAGGTTGGACAATTAAGTTCACAAACTCATCCTAGAAAAAGTATTACATACCTCATTACTGAATATCACTACGGTCACCTTTGAGGTACTCCTCTTGGGAAGCTATGCACCAATGCCAATGCCTAGTCAACCCTTCAAAGCAATTTTGAAATTCTTTTTCTGGAATGGCCATCAGAGCTGTCTTTGTATTACCCTTGATGCCCTGAATGTCATCAAAATGTCTTCCTTTCAATATTGCCTTTATCTTTAGGTAAAGAAAGAAGTCACTGGGGTCTAGATCAGGTGAGTAG